>NC_051163.1:121699988-121724644 GCF_013339745.2 Dermacentor silvarum | reverse complement strand
ATGCGAAACTATCTCTGAAAGTTATCACACGAAATGAAGTAATCTTCTGTGTAGTTGAGCTCATTTGAGGTTAAGCACTTCTTGAAAGACCGCACAACCATTTCATTCGACGGCAGTACCAGTTCACTACGAGGTCCACAGAGCCCTTCCGACTGGTCTTGCATTTGAAGAGCCGCCTCCTGTGGGCCCCGCCATCCACGGATCGTCGACTCGTTGACGTCGGTTTCCCGAGCTGCAGCGGAGCTTCACAGATCCTCGGCCATCGCAATTGTTCATCTTGCGAAGCGGGCGTTCATAACCCCCCCCTTCCGCTGAATCACCATGACGTTGCGAATTAACGGAGTCGAAGCGTGTAAGGCCGCAGGGTACTGTGCCACCGTAACCGTTGCACTAGCCGCAAGCATGGCGAAAATGGCTGTGGCACATACCATATTTGTTTGCCCAAAATTTATAAGCAACAAGTTTTATGAAAATTTTGCTAATATTAGATTCAATACAGTAAAATCTCGATGATACGAATCTCGCGGGGTCGCATGAAATATTCGTATCACCTGAAATTCAGTATCATCAAAACATACACAATATCAAGAAAAATGAATTTATTTTTACCAGAAATGATTTATAATAGTGGAACCCCATTGATACCTTCCTCGCTGCTGCGTTTTCCCGGCTGCTACGTCGCGTTTTCGCGGTTCCGACCTAAATCCCATTGACTTCGATGTATAGTCGAATCTCGATAATCCGAACTTGAAGGGCCCAAAAATTTGTTCGAATTAAAAGGACTTATTTTTGAAATATTTGTGCACCATAGCACGCCGTACGAACGGTGCGATTCGTGAAATATCGCGGCGCGCAAGCACATATCGAGCGAGGGCCGTGAAACTGCTAGCGTTGGCCAACGCTCGCTTCACGATAACGGCAGAAAATGAAACTTCAGGGAGCGGGCAGTGCAGGCATGGCGAGAGAGAGAGAAATTGTGGTTGTGAAGAGGAAGGGAGGCGACGCGGCGACGGGAGCACACGGGGACCGTCGCAGGTGAGGGAGGAGGGCGGCAGGGAAGCGGATTTGGCCTTGGCAACTCTGTCGCTTTGGTGGCTCCCCTCGCCCTCCCTCTCAACACCCTCGTAGCTGCCTCACCTTCAACCGGCCCGGCACCAGCTTAGCCCGTTCCCTGAAGTTTCGTTTCCTGCCATTGAAGCGAGCGTTGGCCGGACTCGGTTACCGCCGTTGCTTCCCTCTGCGCTGCAGCCGTAGCGTTCGCTGAGACGTCGGCACGTACACGTGTGTTCCGGTGCCACGCAGAAACGGTGTCCTTGCCATGACGCCGCAGTTCTTTATTTTTTTTCTCTGCGCGGCGTTGTGGGGTCTCGCCTAAGCTTTTGCTCTACGGCGGTGTTGGGGAGCAGTGCCGGTCGGAGGCGCCGCCACGTGATCTGGCACGCTGCTGAGAGCATTGTCGGTGCGCGGTATGTTCGAATTAATTGCAAATGCTTTCGCGTTCGCATTACCGGGCGTCCCCCGTGATACTTCGCCAATCTATAATGTTCCTGCATGTTACGTTGCGTTTGAATGTGGCGGTCACGTAAATTTAGCGGTGCAGCCAGCTCTTACATTGCAACAAGCAACCGATGCGTTGCAACAAGCGACCGACACGTAGCAGATATGACGCACCCACGCGGACCTTATCGTCAAAATGATCTGCGAAGTTGACAAAGTGCACCTAGTGCCAGTAGCTTCGTATGCGCTGTGCCTTCGACGTTTAGTTCACGTTGAAGCGAGAGACAGCGCAAAGGTCAATTCGCTCGCTGCTGCTGCTGCGCTTCAGTTGCTTCACCTTTCGGGCGAAACTGCGGCTTTTTTTTCTTTTTGTTGCAGTTCTTTGAAAAACGTATCAATGGGACATTTTCTTCTTGCCCAAATCGTCAACGATCGCCTTCTGAAAGGTGTATAAGTGCGCGCACGTGATCTTGGGAATGTTTTCGCATGCTACTGAACGCCTGAGCACGTCGAGTGCAGGTAGTATTTTGACCGTCGGTGCTGCGCCTCGGTCGTCGTTGCAGCAGCGGTCCTCGTCTACTTTCTCGCTAAGCATAGGCTAGACTGTGATGTGGTCCGGTCCGCTCGACGTGGGGACCGATGAGAGATTCCGCAGCCGCGTGACGTAGTCAGGTTGCTGGGCGACTATAGATCCCGCTGTGCCGGCTTGACTTTGCCGGTCGCCCCGCTGGCTCTGCTGCCGCCGCTGTTGCTCACGCGTTCGTATGATCCGCAGCGGCGCGGCAACACGTTCGGAACAGCCGATTTTTTTTCTTATTCTGAGCAATGTATTTCGGCCGGGGAATGTTACGAATTCGTATCACACCGAAATTCGTACCAACCGGGTTCGTATCACAGGGGTTTTACTGTATTCAGCTTTTTTTTTTATTCGACATTCGATTAGAAATCTACTACTATTCGGTATTCGCAGACCCCTGCTAATAGGTTTGCGGGTACGTCGTTAGAAGTACAGTCGAATCCTCCTACAACGAACGCCGCTATAACGAAATTTCCGCCACAAAAAAGGTTTTCCAGATTCCCCGTCAGCTGCTCATAGAAAGCAATACAAAAAAGTCTTCATAACGAAGGCGTTTTTGTGGTATTTCCGCTTCAACGAACTTTTCGGTAACGAAACTGGGACTGAATTGAAATTGGAACGGCCGAGTAGTCAAAATTGGAAGGCCCTTCCAAAGCTGCGACGATCATATGTCCACTTGTACGAGGTTTTCGCGAACGAAATCAAATTCAAAGTACCGATTTACGCCACTACAATCCATAGCCAGGCATGGTCATCATGCGCCTGCGCGAGACTACAGTGTACTAGAAGGGGGCAGTGGGCTTACTCAGCCGCTCCTCTGACGCAGTCAGCGTCGCACCCAAGAGGTGGCGCCACTGGCAACTTCAATGGAAGCTTTGCTTGCAGAAGCTTTGATTTTCCTTGCGTTTCTGTCGGTTTCAGTTCGAAGCAGTTCACACTTTTATTTGTTTTTAATTTTGGCATACTTGAGAGTCTTTACATATCTTTAGCAAGCACTATATTTGTTTAGGCCATATGATATTTGCCATAATAGTACCTTGTGGAAAAGGAAGACGGCAACTCTTGGGCAATTTACTGCCTATCTTAACTCTTAGATCTTTTGTGCAAAGAGGTCGTCGCTGACGAATTTTGGTTATGCGGAAGGGGCCTTCAAATTTTCCGAATTATCGGGCAGTCGTAAAAAAAATTTGAAAGAAAATTTTGAATTAAAGGGACGGTGACCAAATATACGGTTTCATGCCGTGTCTACCTAACATAAAATTTTGTCAGACAGAAAACAGTGCGCGCATACTTCCCAGCAGGGCTTAAAAAAAAAGAGGAAAAAAATCAGGCATGCTAACCAGGTGTGCGCCTTTGCTTGGACAAAATGAATTTGTATATATGGCTTAAATATTTCATTGTTCCACTTTAGTTGTTCCATGCTTCACAGTAGCCTTCTACGTTTATTATTAACCATCATTACGCTGGCACACATTTGTTAAATAAAATCAGGTTTATTTTTTCCATAAAGAAATGGAAGGAGGCCTGAACAAAAAGTCAGAACTAGATCACTTGACAAAGGCTCCGGCTACGCTTATGTACAGCTATATAAGGGTAAGCAAAATGAAGACAACAGGGCTGTTGCTGACACAAAGCTTTTATTTGCAAGAAGTACAGCAAGCCATTGTTTCATGCACTTCAACTCGTGTGCAACGGCTCAACTTCAGCTGCTTGGCCCTCTGCCGCTTTCCTGCCTTGTCACAGTTAATTCCTTTCACATAAAAATGCATACGTGTGACAATGTAAAAACTAACTATTTTAGCTGTGAGGCTAAGAGCGTGCACATATTGCAGCCAACTTCGAGGAAAAGCATATCCAAACGCTGCCAGAGTGTAGCTCACTGTGACAGAAGCATGCTGTGAAAAGATCCTCTAGCTTTTTCACGAAGCCATACAGCTTACTGGAGGGATAAAGGAGGCCTCCTCGGTCACAGAAGTTTGTTAGCCGGGCAAGTTGAAAACTTTTGCCTGGTGGCTTCATAGTAAGCAGCTTTATGCATTCTTGGCATTTTGTGCTGGAATTGACGATACACTTCCGCGCAACATAGCCCGCAATGTAGTAAGCGAGCCTCGAGTCACTTCGGGCCACGTGCTGGTTATGGATCGTTTGAAACCCGCTGGCCCGTGCAATGCTGGGGTACCACGTTTTGTGTGGCCTCTGTGGCAGTAGCGCTAGCTGCAGTTTGACTGCACTCATTTCTGTCACCTGATGCTTCGAGAGAGTCAACTTCCAGTAAGGAGGCCAGTGTACCTTCCTCGCAGTTTCCTTCGCTAACTGACCTAACTAGACCATAAAAAGAAAAACAATTCACAGTGATCAGGAACTGCGTTGGAGTTGAGCACAAAACGTGGCTCGAAATGGAGCTCGCATACTGCGCTTGTGCAGTCCAGGGGAGGTTCTATGGAGGTTCTTTTCCCACTCTTTCCGCCTATTTTTATCCTTCGGGACACCAAACAAGGACAACTTCGGCCCATCCTTCACATAAACATAGCCTGTTTGGCACCCAGGCGCGTAACAGTGATTTTGTCGATGCCGCGGCTTGGCTCAGTTACTACAAGGCATACAAATCTCTTGCAGGCTATGTGCGAAAAAAAAAAAAACACTGAAGGAAAAAAAAACCCCACGCAGCTCAGCAACTCCAACTAATATGATCGGGCACTGGGCAGCTGCGCCGTCGCACCCATGTTCCACCGTACACGTTCCATTGAAACCGACGCCAGCGCCGCCGCTCGGGCTATCGGAGAAGCTCATACTGGCGACATTCGTGGAGCCGCCGCATCGCATAGCCTCCGCCCGAGAGTAAGCCCACTGCCCCCTTCTAGTGCACTGTAGCGAGACTACACGGGATCACCACAATCACTGCCGTTTTCAGTGGTGTGTGTGTGTCCTGTCGAAATGGCTACGCCAACGAAGAAGGGTAAATTTCTCTCTCGAGGAGAAGGCACATACGATCGCCGAGGCAGAAAGCGGAAGGAAAAAATGACGCACTTTTGCCTGACAGGTGAAGCATCGATTGCGATAGCAGATTAGTAGACAGCTATACGAATTAAGGATAGTAGTTTATCGGCCGTATAAACTTGTAAACATTCGCTTACTAAATTACCAAGCACGGTGCCATGCGCACAGGTGAACATGAACACATCTCGCTCGATGACCACGAAAACTTGATGCCAACAGGCTGGAGTGAGAAGACGCGGCAGTAGCAGCGAGCGAATTGACCTCGGTGCCGTCTCTAACTTCAATGCGAACTAAACGTCGAAAGCGCAGCGCACATGACTCTACCGGCACTAGTTGCACTTTGCCCACATCGCAGATCGCTTTGAAGATGAGGCCTGCGGAGCGCGCACTTTGTGCACGTCGTAGATTGCTTTCAAGATATGGCGGCCTAGCCACAGCTGCTGTTTTGTCAACGTGTTGCCAACGTCTTGTCGTTCTGGGGAAAATGACAACCCGCTAGACACACTGACTAGGGCGACTGATTTGAAAGTAATGGATCCTTTTGACCTCATCTTAAAGGTTATCGGAGCCCACGACAAATGACATTGTGATGGCTCTTTTAACGGACTGCGAGACTCGCGCAGTGCCTTTGCTTGCCATGAAGCGTAAGAAATCCAGGCTGACCGACTTCTGGAAATAAAACTTCCAGTAAGCACAAGCTTGCCAAGCTTACCGACTTTGTCATAAATACGCAATGAAATTGTGATAATTCAAACCGCCTCATTGCGTAGTGCGGCCACCGCAAAATGAGTTTCGCGATCGACCGGGCGCGCACGTTAAGTGTCGGCCGCAATGTACGAAAAATGCTGTAGCAGCAGCGTGAAATGTATTATCTCGTGAAGTTGACACGTTATTGGCCGCCTTCGGTACGTCTCAACCTTTGCCCCACGTCATCGCGAAGATTTCCCCTACCATGGTTTTGGTTTAGTTCCCAGCTTTGCCATTTGGCATACGTATATACATACTAATTTAGCGTCTACGAAATTTCGCTAATTAATTTCCGGTACAGTGGAGTCGCGCTACAACGAAATTCACGGGACACGTGAAGAATTTCGTTGTAGAGGGACTCGACTGTAATGATAAATAGAGATGGATATATCCCTCTTGAAATAAGATTTGGGCATGACATTAAACTCGGCCAAAGTTCCTTGATGAAGTTTACCTAGGCAATTTACTGGCTATACAGTATAGACCACTTATGACGTAACCGCTTATAGTGTAGGACCGGATATAATACGGTCTTTTCAGACTCCCGTTAATTTTCCCATAGCACTATGTATATGCATATCGCTTATAGTGCAGTTGCGGGACACGAAATACCGTTTACAGTACGGCTGCCTGGAAGTTCGGCAGTCAACCTAGACGGCAAACGCTCCCCTCAAGCCGCAAATACCGTATTTACTCGAATCGAACGCGCACTTTTTCTCAATAAAACAGGACCGAAAATTGTGTGCGCGTTAGAATCGAGTACGACCCTTAATCTGCGTTACCATATAGCCGTTGGCAAAGCAATGCGGAACAGTTTCAGTGGACCAAAGCAGGACGTAATCTGCGACGTTACACTTCGGCGATACGATTGCCTTGGCCCTATCTTGAAAGCAATCTGTGACTGGGAAAGACCGCCGCACGCTGTGTTTTCGCCGCTTTAGGTGGCGTAGAAGAGAGGCATGATAGCATGGTCAATTTGCTCGCCGCGCTTTGTCGCTCGAACATTTTGACAGTTCGTTTCCGCGGTCAACAAGCAAGATGTAATCATGTTTGCTTGTGCGTGCGTGACACCGTGCTTGTTAATTTATTTAGTAAGCGAATACGGAACCTTAGAGCACGGTGACAGTGACGGCAGAATTGCGCCTGGAGTGTCCATTATCGCAATAAAGTAGTTCTTTTGGTTATAGTGCGGATATTCGTGACTGCGGCGACTTACGTTATAAGTGCTCTACACTGTACTTAGTTGCAAAAAAAGGTTGCTAATAAGCCATCATTCTTCATAAAGAAAATGTTGTCATTAAAGTGACTAAATCCTCGCTGTATAAGTGACTTTCTTACCAAGTTGCCAAGTTGAACCTCATGTGATGAAGTTGCTCTCAACCACTTTTCCTAGCCTGGGTCCACCTTTGGAGTGTCGAAACCTGCTCGAAAGGGGCCAACGCCATCTGTGCCATCTGCACCCGCTGTGACCCAGCGGCCAGCAGCCCGATCGACGCCAGCTATACCCGAGCCACGTAGGCCACTCGGACCGCCTGCAGGAGCAACTGCTGCTTCGAGGAGAAGCCTCCAGCCAGGTTTGCATCCAATTGGTCTCTTTATCTTCGGAGACTTCAGTTCAATTTTGTTGCGTGCATGGCAGCATTTGTGCTGTTGTCCTCGTCCGAGGGGGCAGCCAGCAGTATTTGCATGATACAGCCTGCGTGAAACCAGAAACCTCATGATAGACGCGGGAGAAATCTTGTGTCCTCGCGCATAGACAACGCTCTGAACTGCGAGGTGAACAGTCTAATCCAATACGATCAGTGTGCCTTCTGGTGGCTTATCGGTTCGATCTTTGCACATGCTGTCACGGTTTCATGCGCACTCGGGCGGTATTCTCGGGTGATAACTTTCGGAGATGGTTTCACTTTTGCGGGAGTCGGCAATAAACGCATTGAAGTATGCTGGCGACAGATCTTCCCAAAGAGCCAGAACTGCTGTAGCCATATACACGAATGCCCTCAGTGAAGGGAGCAGGCGCTGTGAGAGAAAGCGTGATGAGACTGCAACAAAGGGATGAAGGCGGGCGGCGGTTGAGCGACATGAAGTGGGCTAGAGAAGGGTGGTAGGTTGAAGAGAGGGCTGACAACGTGGGGTAAGGAAAGAGGAGGCTAGGAGGGAACCCGGAAACCAGTTGCAGAGTGAGATCTGTTAATGTTTGCCTGAGCGCGCGTGAATCGGTTAAAACTATGAACCCTATCTCGTGAGGCTGTCTCTTTGCTATCGCCATCATTGCTCCGCCTTTCTGGCAAAACTGACTTTTTTTCTCAGGACAAATATCAGTATCTTTTGACACTTTTGCTGTTAATTTGTGGGCACTTGGCTGCGGGCACTAAGCACGGTCAGCCATGGTGTCCAATATTTACGGTGCGTGATGCAACACATGCAAATTTCGAATGCCGTGAGCCACGTCGATGCATTGTTCTCGGCACGATCTGCACCGCACGCGCTGGCGCCCATAACGGGCTATTATGGCCCGACCTTCTTGAGGTTTGTTTATAAGTTCTTACTGTACTGAAGAAGAAAGAGCAGTATGCACGGCTTCGAGAAAGAGGACGACGACGAGTTCGTCGAAGCCTTCTGCCTGTGTTGCCTGATCGGTGCAACCTCTCGCTGCAGTGCTCTACGCTCTAATTAATTAAACCAGGGCACCTCTCTACACTACGAACAGATTCTATCTACCAGGAATCCTTCGGGAATTTTCGAAGCCGTTCTCGACTGCTGGAAATTTCAAACCTTGTATTAACGAAATTTGCAATATAACGAAGTATGTTTGCTGGAAGTGCAACTTCGTTATATAGAGATTTTACTGTTTAAATCTTCGTTTTAACGAAGTAATATTGTTCTGCCAGTGTGTGAAGAAATAAGTTTGTCTCCGAAACCAAAAATACCAACCGTTGTGCACCGAGCATATCGCCTTCTGCCAGGTTTCGCACTCGTTCGGTGTGGCAGTTCAATATTCCTGCTTCGAATGCGTTCTTGACCAACGGTGGTCTTTCTCATCGCAGAGCGTGGTCATGCACAAGCACTGCTACTTATCTTATCGCACGTCTCTCTTGCTGTGACAGCACCTAGCTGGCAAAGCTAGGCGCACTCTCTGAGATCGCAATCTTGGAGGCCACGTCTAGCTGTGTCACGCCACATAGCAATAGTGATGCTTGTTGTGGTGAGCTAAAAACCTGTCTCCACTTCTCTCGCTCCCTGCGGCGCAGCCAGGCGATACCTCCAAAATTGCATGAAACTGGCACAAGCTGGCGTGCTCGCACAGTGGAGCTGCGGCAGCCACGAGGCCACGAGAGATAGTTTTGCTTTTATGGGTCAAACAGGTCGGTGTGCATGTTCACATTTGTGGCACTGTGTCAAGCTCTACCTGCCGTTTGCTTTGACAGGTTTGCAAAATCTTGTGAAAGTGAAACTATCTTCGAAAGTTGTGGAGGTTGCTCGAGAATGCCGCCCCAGCTGTGTAGTCGGCGCATTGTGTTGTGTGCCGCGTGCTGCTTGAACACTATGGGCTGCGTTCGCATCTCAGCGACAGAACCGGTTCACACCGGTTTCACGACAATATTAGCTAACCAAGTGAAAAGCGGAAGCGAGAGACCATCACATTGGAACATAAGGATGCTATCAGGTGCTAAAAAAGTCACTTGTTGCACACGCCGGGGTCTTTCGCTGTTGTTTTATGAAATTTTCATCACGTACGCGGCCGCATGGCGTTTTGGCAGGCCGCGGAGCCATATTCTTCTTTGCATGTTTAAGGTTGTGCACACCATTGGGCATATATACTGCAGTAAAGGGAAATAGTCGGTATAATGAAGTAGTTTTGGCTTCGGTATAACGAGGTAGTTTCGGCTTCGGTATAACGAGGTTTGAGTGTATTTGCACACCCCTCATAGAAGCGCATGGAAATTCCGTGTCATAAATGCACCTAACAAAATGAAAAATTGGTATTTAAAATTGCCAACTCTGCTGCTACTGCTGTACAAGCAGTGTTTATTATGCAATCAATTTGGGCAAAGCAATCGGGATTTGGTGTTTTATCCTGCGTTGTTTGGTACATTGGAGCAGCTCTTTGCACTTGTTCATGTGGTCACTCTTTACGCTGCAGCGAGGGAAGCGACCGGCGGCCCGGCACGAAGCTCTGCGACCAGGCATTCCACTGTTCCAGAGAATGCGGCACCACGACAGTCTCGCCTCCCTGGTGAGATTTGTCTCTGGCTACGCTACTGCCACGCGACAATGAAAACCAAACACCAGCAAAAGTAGGTTAAGGGGGGACGCGGCTTTCGCATCGCGATATTTGGCCAAAAAACCGATTTTTTGAAAATCACATTTTCAGTTTGTATGACTTCTTTTCTATTTTATTTCAAAATTTCGTCACGGAAAATCGCGCGGAAATGATGTAAAAAATGTTTATCGAAGCTAAGGTGGCGAGGAGTTTCTCGAAAATAGCGAAAAAACGGCATTTTTCAAGCCGCGATATCTCCGCAACCGTGTAACCTGGCGCCGCCATCTTGGTCTCTATGGATAGCGCGATTCTCCGTCTTCAAATCTGGCGCCTCGGCCAGCTGCACCAGGCAAGAGCAAGCGCAGAGCAAGCAAAAGTTTCAAGGTCTCGCGGCGGTTTCTGATCGGCAGCGCGCGCCACGTGACTGTACGCGGCTCCGGATTGGTCTCCCGGGCGGTTGCCCTTAGCAACCGGCGGAAAGGTCGTCTGCTCACCGCTACGGTGGCTAGAATCGCCGCGCTGACGGCGCTGAGGAGCCGATTTCGCGTCTTTTCAAGTCGTCGCGGCGTGGTTTAGAGATTGTATCTCACTTATGATAACGGACCGGCGCTCGCTTGTTAGAGAAACGAAAAACGTTGTCAAGCTCAGCCCTTCTTAGCTTGGAGAACGGCTCTCGTCTGTTATCATGGGCCGGCGATTGTTCAAGAAGAAACGCAAGACTGCGCATCAATTTGGTGCTCGTAAGTCGAAGCCACCGATCTCTAAAACAAAGTTTGCTCCGGCGACTTCAGCAGTGACAGTGACGGTGGCATGCAGCGCGACGCGGACGTGCAGCTGAGCACCTCAAGCACGGATGGAACATCGTCCGCGCGTATTGGCGAAACTGTTCAGGAACCCAGCCGAAAAAGATGCAATGCGGAAAAAGAAAGCTGCAAAAGCTCATCAGACCATCAGGTCAGATGGTCAAGCGATGCCGCATCGCAAAGGACACAAAGGACTATAACCCTGGTGCCTATTAAATTTTGACAACTTTGAACCTTGTTTTCTCAGTACAGTTTTTTTGGCATGTTGATCAGCTCGTGGAGCAGATATCTTGGTAACTACTTTACACATTTTGATTGCGTTTGTTTTGTCAGACTCACTGAACTGTACTTTAGGGGATAGCGCTCTTCTTTTTTTATCCTAGTGTTTTAAGAATTCGTAGTAGGGTTCCTTGTTTGCAGTGTAAGCGTGCTCACTGCAGTGGGACTGGAGAAAACATAAACTACAAATTTTAGTGTTGAAAAAAAATTATTTCGAGAACGCTATCCCCTTCTGCATACATTTGGCTGTGCATACAGTATTTAACAAACTTTTCACTTGATTTCGTAAATCCTCCAGTCCCTCCACGAGGTTCAAGAAAGAAATAATTTGTCTAGCAAAAAGTTTTCATGGTACCGCTTTGAAATTTTTATGAAAGCATCATAGAGCCATTCTTATTCTATGTACCAATTTTCATTGACATCCACCAAGAAACAAGAAAGTTGGTACTGAAAGCCGCGTCCCCCCTTAACGGAAGACATGAGTCTTGGACCAAAAATATAAAATTTTATCCTTCGATATATGCTACTGGGAACTTGCACATTTATGTAATGTTATGTACTTATTTCGAATGTGAGGTTTAGTTTTGTTTAACTTTTTTGGTTTAAGTTTATATGGGCCCGATCAATCCTAATTTCAATCCTAAAATTGGCCTTCACTGGATAATTAGAAAAGAGACGGCATCCACGCGCCTGACCTCTATGGTGACCCCTTTAGTGGCAGTGTCTGTCTTAATGAAGCTTGGTGGACAGCGAATGCATTGAATGCCCGTCATCAGTCGAAAATGTCCATTTTCGGCCTGCCCAAGGAAGATAACTCACAATGCCTGATTACGGTATTTACCCAATTATAATGCATAACTTTTTTTACCAAGAAATTTGGGGCCCAAAATTGCCTCCATGCTGCAATCCGCGCCGTTCATATGCTTTACCGCATAACAAGGATATCTTGTGGCAAAGTTGACTTTAGGAAATAGGCTCCCATTGGACCCTTGCCCATTTTTCTTGATAAAGAAATAGTGCGCATGTTAGATTTCTAGTTTGTTTAGGAACTTTGTTCTACTTTAGTTTTCAACTTTGGGCACATAGAAAGTGTGCACGTTTGATTCAAGGGCATGTTAGAATCTGGCAAATATTGCCAAATGAATTGGCGGTATGTTTTGCGTTTTGCCGCGACCGTCGCGATTTAAGAATCTGGTAGGCAGCAAATCACGCTGAAGCTGACGCTGAATAGGCATCTGCTTTTTGTAATCGGCGCCGGCCATGGTCGACCTGCACAGCGTACAAGATGGCTCTGCACAGAGTGGTTGTCACTGAATAGGCGTCTGCTTTTTGTAATCGGCGCCAGCCATAGTCGACCCGCACAGCGTCAACGATGGCTTTGCGCAGAGTGATTGTCAAGTCACGTGATGCGCCGTCCGTGCTTTTGTTTGCCTTGCAGATTGGCCTTGCGATAACCCGCCTGCCGTAAAGATGGGGATAGCCCTTCTGTATTTTAGGGGAAAACTGGAAAGCAAAACTTTCTCTGCAATAAAAGATTGCTGTGAAAGACAGGTCTGCTATTAAACTGAGTATGGTACTCAGTTCAACAGAACGTCACTAATTTAGCTTAAAAGGGAAAAAAGAACATTCCGTTCAACAGATATTCTATTGATAAGAACAAAATTTTGTAGACCTTCATACACTAGAACTGAGTGGTAGTCAGTGGTGGCATAGTACAGTATAGACTACTTATAATGTAACCGATTATAGTGCAGGACCGGATATAGTACGGTCTTTTCAGGCTCCCGCTAATTTTTCCATAGCACTCCATGTATACGCATACCGCTTACAGTGCAGCTGTGTGAGACGAAATACTGGTTATAATGCGGCTTCCGCGGGAAAATCTCGCCAACAAGGGCGGCAGCGAGCACGCTTCTCAACAAAGTGTGTGCTCTCGGCCGACGTGTGCATTATTCAATGCAATCAAACTGTCGTTAATTCAGACTACTTTTGGAGCTCGAGGAGCGCTGCAAATGCGCGACGCAAAAGAGCAAGAACGGCGCTAGCGTCCAACCGAAACGAAGCGGCGGAGTCCGCATCGCCACGGCCATCAGTTGAAAACGTATGTGAATGACAGCAACGCCGGTACGCTTTGAGCCTATTTGTGTCTTTAAAGCCTGTATTCTTGCTTTTACCGCCGCGCATAACACCGCGTTGGCCGCGGGCTTTCGTAACTGCGTAGTCGTCATCCACGATCGCGTCAATAGCGGCCGCGGTTTTCTCCGCAGCGGTTGCGGCGAACAGTAGTTTCGTTTTTACTCGGAACGTGCGTCGGCCGCGTGCCAAAAAACTGCGTAGTCGCCATCGATGATCGCATAGATAGCAACCGCGGTTTCGACTGCAGTTGCAGCGAACGGTAGTTAATTCTTCCAGACTCGGTACGTGCGTCGGGCGTGTGCCTTCAGCACCGCAAAGTCGCCGTTCATAATCGCGTCGTTAGCGGTCACGGTTTTTTCTGCAGCGGTTGCGGCAAACTGTTTCGTTTTGACTCTGTGCAAAGCTGTCGAACTGAAAGAGCACCGGCTACATCGCGATTATATTTTCGCCAGCTCACTGGCGAAAACGTAATCGCGATGTGCGCGTGATAGTACAAAGCGTGTCTACGTGCTTGGTCTACATGTTTTGCATACTTGCAGGGCTTGAAAATCGTTGTTTTGGTTATAGTGCGGTACCGCTTATAGTGCAGATATTCACGACTCCGGCGACTTACGTTATAAGCGGTCTACACTGTAATTTGGAGATCCCTGCATTGAGAGTAGACCGTACTGTACATCTTGTTTCATTGTTATGCAACGCCAGCAGCTTCCCACGAGCATGTGCGGCACCCTGTTGTCTAGCACAAAATTTGGCATTAAATTGAACAAATGTCCGATATTCTATTCAATATTTGGCTTCTTTTTTTTTCTTAATTTGATTTGATATTCGATTTGAAATCTATTCGGTAGTCGCATGCCCCTAGTAAATAGGTAATTCGTTTATTGTACTGGTCAGTGATGCTCCATTTTTGTATAAATAATTCAATCATAGGCTTGAAGCACATGCACAATGTAGTTACTACTGCTTGCGTGCATTACGAGCAAACTATTTCTTCGACATTGCTACTGGAATGCGGCGCGTCGAATGTCCTGTCAAACATGGTAACTTCTGCAAAGTGAAATAAAGGCACGTTGACCAGGCAAAGGGTTCAATTCACCGGAAGTTCAATGTCTGCCACTTTTTCTTGGCCACCACTTGACAGAACCACTAAACCCGTTGAAGATAAAATAACGTGGCCGTGCCATTTATTCAGCACTTGGTACATGTGATGCAGGTGCCAGGCGGTCTGTGGCTGCCGTTCCAAGGGCCACGACTGCAGCAAGCCAGCCAGTGGCATCCCAGCCCGACGCCAAGACTGGACTGCATGCGGGTCCAGCTGTGCAGCCGTCACAGTTGCCCCGCTCACGGCTTAGGCCGCCCAGCAGTCGAGGTAATTTGGAGCGCAGGATTCCCGACCTGTAGGGAGTAACTGGAACAGATGGCGGCGGTAGTTGCGGTGGTAGTGGTAGCCCGTTCTACTCTGGTCGCGGCTGGATATGATGCGGCTGAGCGGGCCTTATATATTGAAAGCAGGTGGGTACAAAATCTAGGTGTGCTGAGGGCTGATGGCTTCATGTGCATTCTTTTATCTTTCATTCAAAATACGAGAGTATTGCATGGGGTGGGGAGGGAGGAGGGGTTGATCACAGGTGCACAGGCACTGGTCACAGATTATACATCAGACTAAAAACAAAAAAGAATATATAAAAGGAATAGAGTGAAACGCATAGGTAATGTACAAGATTAAGTCACAGTTATTGCAGAGAAAACATTAATACATATTAGAACATAAGGCAACTGCAATGAAATGCAAACAGCAACAAACATCGAAAACGCTGTAAAGTCCCAAAATAATAATATTAGGTGGAAAGTCATGAGTGAATTAGATCTTGATTATTTAAGTCCGGTTCCATGGCAATGTCTGAGGGTAAGGTGTTCCATTCAGTTATTGTGTGCGGCAAGAACGAATATACATAATGGGATGACTGGCAGTTCATGCATTTGACTGTATATGGATGATCACGACATAGAAAGGTAACTGTTGGTGAGTGAAAGAAATCTTCATGAAGTGATGGATGGTGATAAAACTTATGGAAAAGCTATAGGCAATGTGCTAAGTTGTGGCTTTAAAGAGGACCCAGTTCTGTTCAATAGAGCGAGAATGAAACCATGCAGAAATTCATCTGAAAAGGTTAATTCTTCTTTAATTGCGTCGAAATTAGCTTTAACGTAACATCTTATTTTCTTTTTGGTAAGTGTTCTTTTGCTCACGCAAAAGTTAATGCATCCAGTTATAACATCATGGTTAGCGATGCCTCTTTCATGAGTTGTGTCGGAAAATATCTCGGGATTTTTAGTTAAAACTAAGTCTAGTACATTGGCCGATGTTTCAGTGGATTGTGTTGGTTGACTAATAAGTTGGGTTAATGAAAAGTCCAGACAAGTGCTGAGAAAAGAATGCGGCTGCATCAGTAGCCGATACGGAGAGCGTCGACCAATCAATATTTGGAAAATTGAGATTCCCAAATATGATAATTACCGACCTCAGAAAAAGCGCTAAGCACCTGACCATACTCATTGGGAAAAGGCGCCAGACATGTCGGGTGGACGGTAAAAAATGCCAATGATCACACCAAACGCAGCACCCTTCAAGGAAATCCAAGTACAGTATAGACCACTTATAACGTAACCGCTTATAGTGCAGGACCGGATATAGTGCGGTCTTTTCAGACTCCCGTTAATTTTCCCATAGCACTCCATGTATACACGTATCGCTTTTAGTGCAGTTGCGGGAAACGAAATACCGGTTACAGTGCGGCTGCCTGGGAGTACGGAAGTCAGCGGAGACGGCGAAAGCTCCCCTCAAACGGGCGCCAGTGAGGCTGAAACCAGAATCTTGAGTGCAAGTCGTGAAATATCACGGTGCGCATAGCGAGCGAGGGCCACGAAACTGCCAAGGCCGGCCAACACTCACTTCACGATAACGGCAGTAAACGAAACTTCAGGGAGCGGGTGGCGGCGGCACGGCACGGCAAAGAGCGCACGCGGAGACTGTGGAATGTGAGGGCGGAGGACGGCAGGGAAGCGGATTTCGCCTCGGCAACTCCGCTGCTTCGGTGGCTCCCCTCGCACTCCCTCGTACCTCCCTCACTTTCGGCTGTCACCGTGCGTGCCCGCCGCCGCTACAGCCGGCCCGGCGCCAGCTCCCCGAAGTTTCGTTTTTTGCCGTTATAGGGAACCTGGCGTTGGCCGGCCTGGGACAGCACCGCTGCTTCACTCTGCGCCGTAGCCACAACATGCAAGGTCAACACGTGACCAGAAAGTAGAGGAAGCATAAAGGAGAAAGAAGGGTTCACTGCCATTTTCTACGCATGGCTACGGTAGCGTGGCTGAGACGTCGGCACGTACACGCATGTTCCGGTGCAACGCAGAATCGGCGACCTTGCCATTTGAGAGAGGGTGAAATTTGCGCCGTGTTTTTTTTTTTTTTGTTTTGTTCGCGCGCGACATTGAGGGGTCTCTCCTAAGCTTTTACTCTATGGCAGTGCTGGCGCAATGCCTGTCGGAGGCGCCGCCACGTGATTTGGTTCGAATTAACGAGATTCGACGGTAAATTGAATGCAAACGTTCTAGCCGCATTCCTCGACTGTCGCATACGCGTGGCGGCTCGGTGCACATGTTTTGCATATTTATTTATTTATTTGTACCTCAAATACCCCTTTCGGGGTTTTACATGAGGGGTGGGCATATCTAGTAGGTTACATTTTCGATGAATGCCTTGAACGATGAATGATTGGATTGGTGCACCGCTTCGGCAGGTAGTCGATTCCAGTCCTTCGCTGTCTGTACGAAGAAAGAGTTAAGATGAGCGGCGGTGCGAGCTGGGGGGGGATAGACAGCCTTTGAATGGCTATGACGGAATGAAGTTCGATGCGCAGGTATGATGTCGATCTGGTGAGGCAGCGAGTGATAAAACTTGTAGAAGAGACATAGCCTTGCTGTTTTGCGGCAGTGCTCGAGGGTTGGAAGGTTCAGAGATGACTTAAGTTTAGTGACGCTAGTGTGGTAAGAGTAGTCGAAGTGAATGAACCTTGCTGCGCGATTCTGTATAGATTCTAGTGCTGTCGCCAGGTTAGATTGGTGCAGGCCTTGAAAATTGTTGCTTTGGTTATAGTGCGGTACCGCTTATAGTGTGGATATTCGCGACTCCAGCGACTTATGTTATAAGCAGTCTACACTGTACATTCAAGAAAAGAATCGATAATGATGGATGCGGCAATGAATTCTTCCTTTATTGCGATGAGCACACCGCCCCCTCTGCGCTGTTGTCTATCACATCGAAAAAACTTGAAAGTGGATTCACTTGTAAAGATGTTATCGTGAATGGTGTTGGTAAGTAACACTAAAGAAGCCTAAAATGAATCGATGAGCGATGAGTGCAATACCATTACCGATAACACTTGTAGCGCTGGTGTATAGAAGGGGAATTTATTATCAGTGCTACAATGCAATCTTGCGGGCGAGCTGGTAGATGAACTTGAGCTTAAGGAATCGAAGGAGGAATATCATTCATCCCTGCGCCGGGGCACAACAGCCTGGCCCTCATTGGTGTTCCACTCATAAATGACATTGTTCACAGTTTGTTGAACACAAGGCGTACACGATCCTCGTCTTTCCTTATAGTTCGCGAGAACTGGAGAAGCTTCCGTCGCTTTTCGTGAACTGCTTCCGAGTAATCTCAACTTGGTGTTTTTGAACCTATAGCCACGGCTCAAAACCAGTTCAGCTTCCTTCTCATTGACGAATTTGGCTATGATAAGCCGCTTCTTCTCAGACGAAAAGCGGCCCACAGGATGTGCTCTCGAGATTGACATCACGGTAAGCCGAAGTTTTCCGGTACAAAAATTATTTACGAGTCGTTCTGACTCTTCGCAAGTTTCAGACTTTACCAAATCTGTTATGCCATAAAAGAGAATGTTAGACCGCGTAGAGCGATTTTCCAGGTCGTCAATTTTTTCTTGTAGCCCTACGAGACCGTTTTCACTTCTCGCAATGGACTGGGCACATTTGCTGCAAATTTCTGCTCTAGATCAAGGACACGCTTGGTCAGTTTCTCTAAATCATTCTTTATTTCTACGTGAATTTGAAGCACCTTGTTAACCGATTCTTGAAGTACTGAATTGCTAGCTTCAACACGCAAGATAGAGCCAGCCACAAGGTCTAGCTTTTCCTCTTGAGCCTTGGTCATGGGTCACGGGTTAAGCTCGACATCGCCTCCCAGAACAAGCGGGCACATCAGATACGATACACAAGTGCGAACACGTTTCAAAACGTGAGGTGGCCGCGACACCACTAAAAGACAGACATCATACTCGCAATAAGAATAAGCGTCATAGTAGCTAACCTGTAGAAACATCAACGGTGAGCGTAAGATCGCAGTGGCGGTGCTGTGGCCCAGACTGGCGTCGAAATGCGCCCATTTTTGTACTGCCCGCTCAGCTGACTCGTCCCACATTGCCAGACGAAAAAAAAAACTACGGTGTCCAGAAGTCGCAGAGCATCCAGGAAAGGCAAAGTGGCCAAAAACGGTATTGATGGGCCGCAATTCGTTGACGAAAATGCGCGGAGCCAGGGGGAGCTTGTATCGTTGTGCCATTCACAATTGAGTGTCGTCGGGACCGGCTGCATCGAAGAAACGGACCATGGCCGGCCCAGGAAAATCAGCAACAGGACCTGTAGAAACATCAATGGTGAGCGGAGGAATCGCAGTGGCGGTGCCATGGCCCTCCGCTTACTTAATTATCCGCTTACTTATCGCTGAAGCGAGAGGCAGCATGAAGGGCAATTCGCTCGCTCCCCACGTTAGCGTTCTGACAGTGCGTGCGCACACTCATCGAGTGAGATGTGTTCATGTTTGCCTGGATGCACGTGACACCATGCTTGCTACGTTAGTAAGTGAATGTTGAGACGTTTATACGGCCGATAAAAATACTATCCTTACTTCGTTTAGCTGTCTAATAATTTGCTATCGCAATCGATGCTTGGGCATTTGGGCAAACCTGCAACATTTATTTGTTTACCTTTCTGCAAAAAAAAAAGATTAGAGCAGGCCTAAAATGTAAACAAATATTATTACAAAGGTATCGGAAAAGTAATATTGCATCCTGATTGTTATTATTGGTTTCTGCTTTAAAAAGTTTGACTTGCTCCAACTTTGACTGAAATAAGTCTAGAGCATTCATTCTTATAGCATTTTGGTATACAGTATAGACCGCTTATTACGTAAGTGGCCGGAGTCGCGAATATCCGCACTATAAGCGGTACCGCACTATAACCAAAGCAACAATTTTCAAGGCCCGCACATATGCAAAACATGTGCACCGAGCCGCCACGCTTATGTGACAGTAGAGGAATGCGGCTAGAACGTTTGCATTCAATTTACAGTCGAATCTCGTTAATTCGAAATAATTCACACGGCGGCGCCTCCGACCGGCATTGCTCCGGCACCGTCATAGAGTAAAAGCTTAGGAGAGACCCCTCAGTGTCGTGCGCGAACAAAACAAAAAAAAAAAAAAGAAAGAAAGAAAAAATGCGGCGGAAATTTCACCCTCTCTAAAGGGCAAGGTCGCCGATTCTCCATTGCGCCGAAAGATGCGTGTACGTGCCGACGTCTCAGCCACGCTACCGTAGCAACGTGTAGAAAATGGCAGTGAACTCTTCTTTCTCCTTTATTATTCCTCTACTTTCTAGTCACGTGTTGACCTTGCACGCTGCGGCTACAGCGCAATGGGAAGCAGCGGCGCTGTCCCAGGCCGGCCAACGAAACTGCCCATGCTGGCAAACGCCCACTTCCCGATAACGGCAGAAAACGAAACTTCAGGGAGCTGGCGCCGGGCCGGCTGGAGCGGCGGCGCCTGCACGGCGGCGGGCGCGCACGGTGACAGTCGAAAGTGAGGGAGTTACAAGGGAGGGCGAGGGGAGCCACCGAAGCGGCGGAGTTGCCGCGGCGAAATCCGCTTCCCTGCCGCCCTCCTCCCTCACATTCCACGGTCTCTGCATGCGCCCTTTGCCGTGCCGGCGCCGCCCGCTCCCCGAAGTTTCGCTTACTGCCGTTATCTTGAAGCGAGCGTTGGCCGGCGTTGGCAGTTTCGTCACCCTCGCTCTCTATGCGCGCCGTGACATTTCACGACTTGCACTCAAGATTCTGGTTTCAGCCTCACTGGCTGTTTGCTCGCACCACGTGCCCTTCTCCTCCACTTCATCTCTCTTTCTTCCTCGAGCACTCCTTGGGGCGCCCGTTTGAGGGGAGCGTTCGCCGTCTTCGCTGACTTCCGTACTGCCAGGCAGCCGCACTGTAACCGGTATTTTGTTTCCCGCAACTGCACTGTAAGCGCTATGCGTATACATGGAGTGCTATGGGAAAATTAACGGGAGTCTGAAAAGACCGCACTATATCTGGTCCTGCACTATAAGCGGTTACGTTATAAGTAGTCTATACTGTACCAGACTCCTTCATAACAACCAGCATTTCAGAGCTCACCTTTAAACCAGTCCACACAAAAAACTAATTTCTTAATTTTCCTGGGCAGCAAGTCTTTAAGTTAACTGCATATTTGAAATCAGCATGTTGAAATACATAACACAAGTTTCATCAAAATGTGGTCATAAAAGAACAAGTTTTCAAGTTTACCAGGACCAGGAAAGGTTAATGAGACATTAAGAGGAAGACTAGATGAGTTTAAACTGATAGTTTTATTTCAAGACTCCATTGTTAATTTTGCAACAGTAGGTTGATTACTAGAAAAGAAAACGAAGGTTAAAGTTTAGTTGCATCAAATTTTCCGCTGAAACCACAATGCTGGTATGTCAGTGTGACGTCATGGATTTCAAAGTATTTAATTGCATTTTGGGCTGCGTTGTATCAGTAAATGTTCCCGAAACTTGCCACATTCTTGGCTTCTTTAAAACACAATGTAGTTCATTTTTGCCAATAATGCCCAGCCGATGCCGTCGAAATCTGTCACTGCAAGCTGGTGTAGGAAATAAGGCGATGTTGCCAACCGTACTTTTTCTTTTATTGCACCGTTTCTGACATACCAAGCCACTTTTAGCAGTAAGTGGCGTTTTTAATGATGTTTGCAATAATGCCGGTGAAATCATTTTTCTGATGATTTAACGCTGCGACTACCCCGTAGGAGACATTGATCCAGGGATCCATCGGTGGACAAAGATGAATTTTTCTTCAACTGTGAAGCTTTCTTTTTGAGGAACCCATGTATAGCTTTCCTTTGTGACTTCATGCTACAGTCCAGATGGATGCCCTGTTTCTCTCTCTATCGAAGGTGTTGCATCACCAGGTTTTTTTCGCATCTGACTAGCTTATAGAGACACTAAAGAGAAAAATAAATCAAGCTGTATTAGCTAACTATTAGTTAATTAGTTGCTGCAATACCAAGAATGCCACACATGCTGTGAGAGCAGTCTTAGTAAGCTGCAAAATGAGGAACTGAAGATGGTTGTCAATGTCTCCATGAAGTTCCTGTACACTGTGATGTCGTGGATTTTGATGGTGGCTAGTAAGGCCTAGTTATATTTTATTGCTAGAGCTCGACCACAATGCATTCTTAAGGAGCGAACCAAAGACTGAAGTTCTCAAGTTCTGAGAATGGTGCCACAATGCCCACATTGCACAAGAACACCTTGAAACCTATAACATCGCACTTACAGGCTCGCACTGGAGTTTCGATGTGAAATTTCAGAAACAAAAGTTTGGTCTTCGTACTTGACGTTCAGTAGTGCTAACACAGATGAGCACGAGTCAACAAGGTTCACAACACTCCTCGTCCTCGTCTGTGTTGGTGCTACTGTATGTCAAGTATGGACTTCCACCAACCAGCCGAAGTTGCCCTACTCTTACACTTTTGATGTCTACAACAAACTCAAGAGGCCGCTGTGGGTTTGGGGTCAATGATACTACATAGGGCATAATCGTATCATGAATCGCTCATTGCAGTGTCGGGCAGCGTTTCTCGATTGCCTAGACTGGCCTGCAGCAAAATGCCCTGCCTGCTGCCGTTGCCAGAGTCTCCAGTGGAGGGTCGCCTTTCATCGACTCCTGCCCGGTACGTTTTGGAATGAACCTTTAATCTGCATTAGTGAATTAGGCTGCACTTGTCTGTGGTTTTGGACCCAGTCTTGCCGAAGCATTTCGGCAGCACCTTCTGCGGTCGCGATGGCCGCATTCTTGGAATAAAGGAAAGCATCATTCCCTTTGTCCACATGTCGAGAAAATTTGTCATCAGCTCTAATTAAAGTAAAGATCTTCTAAATGCACTGCATATATGCTAAAGGCCAACTGCACCAAAATATTGCTCCCCAGAAAAAGCTGGTACAGTGGCATCACAGAGTGAAGATACGTAGCAGCCTCCATGCACACTTTTGTTTCTGACATATGAGTGTGTACGTAGGAAAAAGCTTGCGAACACTGTCACTCTACAAGCCACTGATAAAGCACGACATTGCAACTGGGAATTTGATGCGCATAGTGTGTGCATGTCCAGAATGGCTGATTCGGGTAACGGTGTGCAGGCGCCTTGGGTCATGCGGTGTTTTGAGTTGCAGCATTTACCTTGCTGCTGTGGTTTTGTGTGAATATTCCCAAAATCAGTCCTTGCTCTCCCCTTCACTCTGATTCGCTACATCGACTTATTGGCAGCCCTGCTCTGTCAGTAGAGAGCAGCGTGAACTTCCATGGTCATCACAAGGCATTGCAGTCTTAAAGATTGTATGTGGTTAATGTTCTTGCATGAAACTTTTGTGTCCAGGATAGGAGTAGCCAAGTTCATAATGGTGGCTGTCATACTTTCTCACCTTTCCTAGGTCTGTCTATATTTTCCTAGCATAGTTTTCTAGAACAACTACTAGAAGGAACTCTGGCACTTTGATCATTCAGCTACCAAAATATTTACACACACACACTTGTTTATCTTAATCCGGTGGCCACATTTTACCGGCTAACAAATGTTGAAAGTTATCGCTCAGCGCAAGATGGGCCTTTCAGTACTGAAAGTTTCTCGAATGTTATCTCTGGTATTAGCTGTTGTCTGTTCTAGGACTTGAGCAAGCACCAGCGATTATGCTGGTAGTTCAATGAATCAGGTACTTTTTTTTCTTTATGTGTACCAAATTTATTGAAATTGCCTATGGCAGAAAGCAAAATTCGAACCCTTGATCTAAATTACACGATAAGGCGGCCCATTACTTCTACAAGCAATTGGAATGCTTAATTGAATAATTGACATAATTATGTTATTTGACTTTAGGAGTTCTAGCTAGTAAGTATGCAAGGCTATATGTATTGAAAGACGGAAGACGACCAGGACAGGCAGCACTGGCAGACCCGTTTATTCCACCGGCACGGCCGAGGCTCAAACACGAAGAAGAAGAGAAACAGGAATGATGATGGCTATATACAAATGAGAACGATGAAGTACGTGAAATGTGCTTACACTAATTTCCCCCCCTCGTGGAAGCGGCCAACCTGGCCGCAATCTAAAGATCGGCTGAACGGGGAATAAAGTGCTTCATGCGGGAGACGTGAACAATTTCTGCACTACGACGGCGGCGGTCCTCGACGGAGTGAAGCGGAGTGACTAAATAGTTCACTGCGGAAGTTTGTTGTAGGACTGTGTAGGGCCCAATGTACCGATGAAGGAATTTCTCGCAAAGTCCAGGGGTTCGAACCGGCGTCCATAGGAGGACTTGGTCTCCAGGATGGAAGGCGATGTCGCGGCGTTTACTGTCGCAGCGACGTTTTCTTTCTTCTTGGGTAGCGGCGGTGTTGCGACGAGCAATTTTACGGCAATGCGTGAGTCGAGCTGCAAACTCTTCTGGGAGGGAGGTGTTAGGCGAAGCAGGAGAGAAAAAGAATTCGGTGTTGAAGACGGAGGAGGCAGATCGTCCATACACCAGGAAGAAAGGGCTGTAACCGGTAGTTCGTTGTGTCGCAGTATTATAAGCGAATGTAACACAGGGAAGGATGTTGTCCCAGTTTGTGTGGTCAGGACGTAAGTACATAGAAATCATCTCAGAGAGCGTTCGGTGGAAGCGTTCAGTAAGGCCGTTGGTTTGCGGGTGATATGTAGAAGTGGTTTTATGCTTCGTATTAGTCTGCCGCAAGACTTCTTCGAGGACGTGGGACATGAAGGCTTTGCCATGATCGGACAAAAGAACGCGAGGAGCACCATGGCGCAAGACTATGGATTGCAGGAAAAAGTCAGCAACCTCAGAAGCAGCACCAGATCGAAGAGGCGCAGTCTCGGCGTATCTTGTTAAGTGGTCTACCGCTGTGACGATCCAGCAGTGACCGGAGGGCGTC
>NC_051163.1:121549483-121699888 GCF_013339745.2 Dermacentor silvarum | reverse complement strand
TTGATCCCACATCAATAATTAATGACCACATTTTGGTCGAAAGAACCTCCGCTTTAAAAGGGGCTTGATATGGTCACGGCCAGCGTACCGTCATTTCAACGATCGAAGCGTGAGGAATCTGACTATGGCGGTAAATCGCGAGGATTTCAAATGAGTCACAGAGTCACGGGCATCTCACTCGCCCGTTGAACCGCGTTCTGCTGCGAGGTATGCCGATCGCAGCCAACGACTGATACCACGCTGGTGATATGCGCTTTACGGATGCGTGTGGAGTGCAATTCCTCGTAAACTGCAGGTGCTGTTTCGAGTTTATTGCACAATAAAGAGCGTTTCGGGGCAATGGCTGTCCATTTGGCATTTTGCAGCGCGCAGTACAATTTGGGTCCGTTTATAATTCCAACTCTTGAGCATGCCAGTCGCTTGAGCATGCCAGTCGCATATCTCCGGGTATAACTTGCACGGAGTGAAGACATAGCCGAGCACTACGGCTGTGTTTACATATGAACCCGACACGAGCGGGTCGAGTCAGAAATCGGGCTGACCGAGCCCGACGTGACCGCGTTTACGTGGACTCGCTTCTGACAAGTCTGGGCAATGGTCTGGGTAACGATGGTACTCAGCGTGGAGCCGAGACATCAACGCGTTCCAACTGGGCTTCCGGTGCATTAAATATGACGTCACACTCACAGAGATTCCGCGCACGTCACGGCACTGGCGGGCCCGACCCGTCTACGCATGCCTGCGTTTACATATGTGACGCTGCATGAAAATGGGTCCCCATGCAGTCGGGCTGACTCGACGCTCGTTCAGCCCGACCGGCTAGCGTTCACATGTATGTACTCGACAAGTATATTCTAGCCCGACAAGCCTACTCGACCCGCTTATGTCGGGTCCATGTAAACGCCTTGTCTGTTGGGCGAGTTAATCCGACGTTCTGTGGCGCAGAGTAGAGAGAGAGAATAAACTTTAGAAACTCGATAAAAATATAAGGAGAAAGAAACAGTGCCTCTTTCTGCGTCCTTTTTCCTCGGGTTTCTTACTTTGCGCCACAGTACTTCGAATTTGTGAAAAGTTTCTGTGTGCATCGTGGCGGTGAGCAGAAATGCATCCACCGGGCTGCCGCGTACTTATTTTGATTAGTAGTAGTAGTAAGAGTGAAAATTATATAGAAAAAAAATGGCTGTGGCTTAACTCAGTTATGCCTGGGTGTGCGTAGCGAGAGGTACCGGTTAATCCTATTGTTTAGCTTGGTTCTCTCTACGGTTACATCTTTATCGTTTAGCTTCGTACGTCTGTTTAGGTTTGGTTGTCAGCTCTCGTTAAGTTATGGTAACATTAAAGACTAGACATTTTTAAAGTGTAAAGAATTTATTTTGAAAGACTTCATCTTTGTTTCTCAATTGCCACAAAGACGGTCCGATCGATGGTCGGTGAGGCGGGAGGATAAGGGGTGTCGTCCAGTGACTTGAACACGTTCGGGTGCTATCCTCATCTAGATCCACTCGCCTGGCCGCTTCGTACTTACGACCCTTCTCGAGGCGTGCGGCTCGTTTTTCCTCTGTCTCCTCGGCTCGCTGCCTCCTCTTGGTTTCGTTCCGACAACGAAGCCTGGCTTCTTTCAGTCTCTCCGACTCACTTTCCATATCTGCCGACGAATCCCACCGCGCCGCCCCTTCTACATATATACGATGCAACGCCGGCTCCTCCTCTGTTGTTCCAACGCGGTTTCACCAGCTCCTCCTCTGACGTCATACCAGATGGCGCGGCGAGCGGCGCTGCCAGCTGCGGCGGTTGCTAGGCAACGGGTCAGCTCGCGGTTCGGCCACCGGCCACAGCGAAACGGCGCGAGAGAATACGGCCAATGTCGCTATCGCTACAGAATTGGCTGAAGTTTAACTCTTGTAAACCTAGTTATCACCAACGAAAGGTCTGTTTGGCTTGGTTTTGCAAAGACTATGCACACAGTTTGATTAATGCATGCTTCCGCGCTTGGTAAGCTTCTCTATAACGTGCTAATCTGGCCTCGATCCTTTGCTCCAGTGTTTCGGTAGCCAACTTTGCCTTTGCTTGAAATTTTTCAGCCTGCCGTCTAGATATCTACTAGATGATTGGATTCAGCCTGTCGCCTGCGCTGAAGCGCACGCACAGACGGCCCAGCTGGCAGCGACCAAGCGCCGGCGAAGCATCTGTTAAACCCTCGCCAGTCACGTACTACCGCAGCGGCGAGGCTCCAAGAGAGCGCAACTGCACGCCTCTTCGCAGCGGATCACGTGGCGTGACGTCACACCTGCCACACTTGCGCTCCGGTGGCTCAAGGTCATTGCGACGCGATGAATGACCTTGCGAGACATGGCGTAGTAGAGCTTTCGCTCTAAAAAATAAAAATACGGCTCTCGTTCCACGACGTGAACGCGTATTTCGCGTGAGCGCTTTCTCTCACTTCTGCCGTCATTGTTTATCTAATTATTATTTTATTGTTTGTCTAATTCTTATTTCGCGTGAGTCTGTACTTACTCTCATTTCTGCCGTTATTGCTTATCTAATTATTATCTTATTGTTTATCTAATTGTTTTTCACAAGCGCCGATACAGAACTGATTACGTGCCTCTCCGAGAGTCATCAGCTCGGCGCCGCGCTACCTGAGCCGATGACGTCATCCGCAGTGCCGCTCATGTGGCCGCTCGCCTATTCCTATTTCGGTCATCCATCATCCGCCATGATAGCTGCGCCACTGACCTCATGCTTGGCGGTGTGCCAACATTTATCGCCGAGCATCATACACCCGCATCGCGATTCTTCTAAGTGGGCGCACATACGTTCACGCGTAAGAACTC
Organism: Dermacentor silvarum; assembly: GCF_013339745.2. Classification (NCBI taxonomy): domain Eukaryota; kingdom Metazoa; phylum Arthropoda; class Arachnida; order Ixodida; family Ixodidae; genus Dermacentor; species Dermacentor silvarum. The sequence continues at coordinate 121,697,054 of NC_051163.1, read as the reverse complement.
TAGGTCATCAAGCCATATACTTAGCGAATGTAATGCGTGAGCATTACACCTCTGTCATTCGATGATTATCCTCCGAAATCCACTTTTCTATCCACGGCTACCCCGTGAACCTTTCTCTCTATTTCTCTTCTTTATCTTGCTTTTACTGCCTCCGGCTCAGTATACCCTCTTTCTCCTCTAATTTATCCTGTTGCGTCCTGTACCATGTCCGCAGTCCATCAGTAACACTACAGTCAACCATAGAGTTCAGTCAACGCCCCGAACGCGCCGTGGGCGCTGCCATGTTGATCACGTGGTGACGCGTCCATTGCTTGCTTCAACTGCCTCCGTTGCCTCCTTGTTTACAATGGAAGTGTATGACGCCGGCGCGACTTAGAAACCTGTTTTCGGAGATATCGTAGACGGTGACTAGGTGGATGACACGAAGCTTGGATCACAGCTTCAGAGAACATGCAAAAGCGCTTCGGAGCTGATTAAGCTATGTCCAAACGGCGCAAGCAGCGTATATGGTGCTTGTTCTAAAAGCGGGGCTAAATATGTATTCCAAGCTATCCAAACATTCCTCTCATGAATTCAGTAAGGATTAGTGTGTTTTGCTCTTTCTTCGTTATTCGGCAAATATGTTAAAGCAGTGGCTTGTCAGTTCTGACTCAGTGAAGTTCCTCGATGTGGCTAATATCGAATTATTTTGTGCCTAATCGCTCGCGGGTGCGCACAGTTCCGATTGATTTGTTCTTGCTGCGCACAAGGCTTCAAACGCTGCTGTTGTGTACATTGTAATACCTTGTAGCAAATATATATTACAGCTAGTAACTCGCTTACTCTTGTGGACCGTCACGAAGCATTCAGCTTCGACCATTCGTGCGCCATAGGTGTAGTCCGTCATTTATTGTGCGTATGCAGTGCGCATATATTCAAGTGTGCGCCCATTCACTGATTCTTGATACGTCGGCGATAGAGTGGGCGTAAGTTTTCCTGCCATTTGGGACAGATGTGTATAGATAACGTGCGCGAAACTTACTATGACAGGAAAAGGCGCTACGCCCATTCTCATTGTTTAACGAGTGGTACTCACTCTTGCCGACGTTCTGGGGATGAATCCCTTTCTTTGAAGGGTTAGCGATACAAGGCTGGCGGATGAGCAAATTTCTGCATCCTCGAGGAAAGCCGTACATCACGAAGTGCCGGTAACACGTTCGGACAGTTGCAGCAGCGGTCCGCGAACTTGGCCACACAGATTCATTCTATTGCTTAACATGCCAGTCACTATTTTTGCAGCCAGCTACTGCACACGTCTTCAATCCACATGATTCAATCTAGCATGATTGGAGCACAGTGCGCTAGCGAAAACTCAGTTGCATTTCCGACAGCTGATCGCACAGAAGCAAGGTAGAAGCGGTAATGGTTTCGTATTCGTGCGCGGTCGCTGAGGAGAGGTATGGCGCGCCGCCGAGAGCGCCATTTCGTTCTCTAAACAAACTGCTCCGCGAAAAAGGACAATAAGCAGGTTCATTACACAACATTCGGTATGCTACCGCATGATGTTGAAGTGCACCGGCCTCAGGGACCATTTGTAGTCCTACTGTGCGTCCTTTGTGTGCGTGCAATGCTCACTGTCTTCTTGATTATCTTCATCTCTGCATTGCCCTTTCCTAATTACATCTAAAGTAGGGTAGCAAACCGAGCGCTTGTCTGGTTCGGCCGGGGTTGGTTGTGGGTGTTCTGATCTCAAAAGGGGGCCCCAACCGCAGGCGGCCTTGTTGGCATCTGCAGGGATGTCAGATATGGGAAATTGCTGAAAAGGGAGCGGCCCACCTGGAGACACCTATTAGGACACCCACCTGTCGGCAAATTGCCGAATGGTATCAGTAGGCATCTCTTTAAAACCCCCGTAGTTGAGCATCTCCGCCTCGTGTGTAGGAGGTACTGGGTTCGAAACTCGGTGCCGTTCGCATTCTTAGGGTACTTCACTTATCTACCTATGTATGTATGTTTCTATCTATGTATCTATGTACGTTTCATATAACAGTTTTCCAGCCTACATAGGCCACTGGGTAGTCAGGGAGTGAGAGAGAGAAGGGAAAGGCAGGGAGGTTAATCAGACTTTGTCCAGTTTGCTACCCTACACGTGGGGGGAGGGGGAGCGAAAGAAAGAAAGAGAGTGAAGACACCAGTCTTGATGGCACTTTCACATGCACCAAGTTAGGTGCAGCATGTCTACATGCAGTCTGGCACACAATAAGTCTGTAGCCTTCAGGCATTGAAGAAGATTTAGAACGTCTTTCCGGGCTGATCAGTGGCTAACGTTGCAGCACGGCCTCCTCCTTACAGAATTTGTCGAGGGATCAATACATTAATAATAACTGCATTGTCATTGCCAATGCCATTGTATATTAGTTGCTGCAATGGAATTCTTGAGCGCTACGCACTGTCAAGACAAGTAAAATACGTATTTTTTCATAAAAGAATATATTCGTGTGTGCCAAAAATTGCGGCAGAAATAACTGGTATCAATGCTTCCACGTTTTTTGTCTATTTAATAACTAAAGAAAATATCACGCGAGCTTTAGAACTGTATCAGTTCGAGACCAGCAAAGCATGTGCATGCACCTGATATAAAAAACGTAAAGGCCACGAAATTAACAAGTTGAGGCCAAATATTTTGATGAATCTTTGTCATTCAAGAACATTGTTTACATTTTTGTACATATGCAACGGCCAGAGAAAAACCTCAATGACGCTGTCCTTCGTTCCGATGTATTGCGCAGGAGCAGCTGTTACCGTTCGTGTATTCTGAGTAATTGACGTAATGGTCTCATCTTTCCCTTTAATTGTGAGTAATTACACGGGAATTATAGTCGCAACAGAGAGTACGTATAAAAAGCAGGAGTTCTGCAAAATATACATTAGAAATGCGAAGATGCAGTGGAATATTAATACACAGATGAGAAGATACAGCTTGGTGGTAATCCAGATGGTACCGTTATAGAAAAGTCCTTTGAGATTGTGCTGTGCTTTTCGAACCGTTGGTGTAACTGTGCTAATATGTGGTCCATGAAGGGAGTCAACACAGTTCTGCGGAAATATTCCTCAGCATTTTCTGATGCAACGCTCCCACGATCCTGCTGTCGGACACCGGTTCGTCGGCTGGTGATTTCCACATCCAGTTTTTTTGCCAGTTGCTGTACTTGTGCAAATATTTTTGAGAATGAAGCAGTCGCATTCTTGCGGTCATTTTCGATCGCCTGCTGTACCACATCTATGTCGTCAATGGCGGTGCTCATGTCGATGTTCCTGGTCGGCAGGTTCTTTTGCAGAGGCAGAGTCACCGCTAACACATACTCCGCGGCATGCAGGCTCACAAGGAATGCCGGTGACAAAAGTGCCCAAACTAGACTATTCGTTTGAACGGGACTTTCACCACTGCCATTTAACTTTATCTCATCTAGAGCCGCGCGTCCACCGGTTCAAACATATTAACAAATAAAAGAACTGCATCATGCATTTTTCCACCCAACGTGTTTCACATAATCCCAAAAGTCGCTGCCTGGTGGACTCGGGACGCATCCAAATTAACATTTCTCGTAAAACGTGTGAGCGGTTAGGAGATTTGCGGAGAAAGTGCGGTGTTGTCTTCAGCTTTCCAAAACAGTTTCGGATATCTGTGATGGAGCACGCCGCACAGAGAACTATAGTTGAGGGAGTGACTAGTGCAATGTGGGTATAGTGCGGCTGGATATTTCTGGCGAACGGCAGCTTGCACTCCATTCGTTTTAGCAGCCCTCGAGCTGGTACCATCATAACCTTGGCCACGAAGGTGATGCATGTTTATTACAAGGTCTAGCAGAAATTGCATAATGGTGTCGGCGATGGCGCTGCCATTTTTGTCCTGAATTGGCACAAAACCTAAAAAAAAAAAACACTTCTTCGATGTCGTTGGCATCCTTGTTTAGGTACCTTGCACAAACAGAAAGCTGTTCGATTCCAGTAATATCCGTCGTTTCGTCAGCAAGTACGGAGAAGCAGCCTGCAGCGTTTACTTTTGCAACTAGGCTTTCTTTGATAATTTCACCAGAAATTTATATAATTTGGTTTTGTACATATCGGGTTTAAATACGAGGCATTACTGGGGCAACTTTCCAAATGGTTCTTCAGATCTATGTCTGCTCGCATGCGAAGAAGAGCTCTGATAATACCAGTATTTTAAGCGGGGGCTTTGTTTAAATCCAAAGGACCATTGCCCCTATGGCCACGGAGAGCCAGACTTGTCACCGCCAAAAAAGAGCTGTCTCAATAATAGGCGGTCAACTTTCTTCTGGTGTCCCTTATTTTACTTTACCTGCCCTGGTTCAGCTGATCGATCGAAGTCGACGCTTCCTGGAAATGCTTAGAGAAAATTATCAGCTGCCAGCTGACAGTCACAGCGATATTTATTATTTAGTATTTTTGTGCGTGTAGAAGATTTCGAGCGCGTGCTTCCATTTCTGGAACGGCTTGGACGCGAGGGCTCCAGTCGGCACATGTTGGCCCAAGTTAATAGGAACATTAAACCGAAAAAATTAAATTGAAAATCTTAAGCATGCCTTTGGAAATGTCAGTGCACCTTTGGCGTCAAGAGTTCATGAGAACTGTATACCCACAACGTTTCGGAATTGAAATCCATGCTCTCCGCAGATTCTGCGGCCGCCGCGACGCGCCCGCTCGCCATAAAACCCCTTGATGTTGGAAAGTAGCGCCACTCTCGCCGGCGCTGTTAACCTCCTCTTTTATTGCGATAGCAATTATATGGACACTTGAACCGGATTTCTGCCGTCGGCGTCGCCGTCGTCGTCGCCGTCGCCGTCACCGTGAGGTTCCCTATAGATAAAATCTTCGCCGCGCGCCGTATGCCCGAGAGGAAGCGTGCGGAGACGCGCGCTATCACGGAGAGCGAACGCACTCAATCTCCCACGCGCAAGCAAGGAAGCAGGAAGCCAGCGCCGGAGGGAGCAAGGGGTGGGGGGGGGGGGGGGGGGGCACTTCTCTGCCAACAACCGCGCTCGTCGCTCGCTCGCACCGTCTCTTATCTCCACACGGCTCTGACCTTTAAGTGCATTCGCCGCTCAGTTTCCGTTGAAGCAATAGACCGCACGTACCTTCGCCCGCTGCGGCGTATGCTTGCTGCCAGCGTTTTGACAGTCGTTGTCTGCTGTCATTCAGTGTGATCTCTTCGTGTTTGTGCGCGCTCACACCACGCTTGTTCATTCAGTTCGTAATAGTCGGGCCACATTTTCCAACGCACGCTACACACGCAATGCTGCCCGGATCGGCAGTGCAGCGCTACAGGTGTGTCCCTTCGCACGCGCTGCCCACGGGAAGCGCTTCTCATCAACACCACCGTTTCACACGCGCCTTCTCGTGGTCATCGAGTCTCTCTTCATGTCGGTCTACTTACGCCGCAGCATACCTGCTTACTTAATCAGCTCATGTTTACTACAATTCATATTGCTACCAAAGCCACTCACCTTACTTCGTATGACATTGCTGTGTTGCTATCGCATTCATTGCTTCGCCCTTAGGGCGAAACTGTGACATTTTTTCTCCCCCTCTTTCGCGGAGCCTGCGCATCCGCCACGCTGAATGGCTGCGGCGCGCGATACGACCCTGCCAGGTGACGCTGACGTCACGAAAACGACGCGAAACTTTCTTTCGCGCGCTTTTAGTTCCACCCGCCCGCGTATTTCTATTTGCGCCCCCGTACAGCACTCGACCGCTGCACCCGCCCGCCATGCGCCTTCCAAGCGGTGGTCGCCCTGCCGCTCCGAACGTGCGTTTCCTAAGTTTTCCCGTTGGTCCCTTGGAATCTGGGCTTCGTTCTCCGTGGAAATGAATTGCTGCTGCGCGTTTCAATCCAGCAGCAGGTCAGAGAAAGGGCTAGCATTATTTTCTATCCCCCGAAAAGAACGGTATGTCATGCGCCGCAAGCAGTGGCTCCATAACATCGGGAGAAATGATTTCACCCCTTCTACGCACGTCGTTCTTTGCAAGGTGATTGTTTCCGCTTTTTTTTATATTGGTAGGTGAAGTTGCGCGGAGATTTTAATGCCCTTTGTATAGCCGGACTCTTCGTTCAGTTCAATGCAGAGCACCTATTGACCTTTTTCGCGGCGATCCCGTGGGCGCTGCCATGTTTGATCACGTGGTGACGCGTCCATTGCTTGCCTCAACTGCCTCCGTTGGCCCCTTGTTTACAATTGAAGTGTATGATGCCGGCGCGGCTTATAAAACCTCTGTTTTCGGAGATATCGTAGATGGTGACTAGGTGGACGACACGAAGCTTTGATCACATCTTCAGAGAACATGCAAAAGCGCTTTCGGAGCTGATTAAGCTATGTCCAAACGGCGCAAGCAGCGTATATGGTGCTTGTTCTAAAAGCGGGGCTAATATGTATTCCAAGCTATCCAAACTTTCCGCTCATGAATTGAATCAGGAGTATGGTGTTTTGGTCTTCGGTCTTTATTTGTCAAATATTTTGAAGCAGAGGCTTGTCAAGTTTCTGACTCAGTAAGGTTCCTCGGTGCAGTTACTATCTGATCATTTTCTGCCTAATCTCTCGCGGATGTGCTCAGTTCCGTTAGATTTGTTCTTGCTGCACACAAGGCTTGATACATAGCTGTTCTGCACATTGTAATACCTTGTAGCAAATGCGTATTACCACGAGTAACTCGCTTACTCTTGTGGACCGTCACGAAACATTCAGCTTCGACCATTCGTGCGCTATCGGTCTAGTACCGTCACTTAGTGCGCTTATATAGGGCGCATATATTCAAGTGTTCGCCCATTTACTTATTCTTGACACGTTGGCGAAAGAGTGGGCGTAAGTTTTCGTGCTGGTTTGGTAGATGTGAGTAGATACTATGCGCGAAACCTAATATGACAGAAAGCGGCGCTTCTCCCGTTATCATTGTTTAACGAGCGGTACTCTCTTGCCGACGTACCGGGGCTGAAGCCCTTTCTTTGAAGGTTAGCAATACAACGCTGGCGGATGAGCAAATTTGTGTATCCTCGAGGAAAGCCGTACATCTCGAAGTGCCCAAAACATGCACGGACAGTTGCAGCAGCGGTCCGCTACCTTGGCCCCACATATTCATTACATTCCTTAATATGTCAGTCACTATTTTTGCAGCCAACTACTGCACACGTCTTCAATCCACATGATGCAAACCAGCATGAATGGAGCACAGTACGTTAGCAAAAACTCAGTTGCATTTCCGACAGCTGATCGCACAGAAGCAAGGTAGAAGCAGTAATGGCTTCGTATTCGCGCGCGGTCGCTGAGGAGACGCATGGCGCGCCGCCGTAAGTGCCATCTCGTTTCTTTAGAACAAACTGCTCCGCGAAAAGGGTCAATAACTGTGGATACAGTTTTTCTTTTTTTAAGTGAGTGGCCGAACTTTTTGTTGACTCTTCGCGCCGTGACAAAGTTTTTTTTGTGTGTGTTTCCAAGAACATGTAATTTATGAGTTAATAGCTGTAACTCATATTCTGTAATTGTGAGTGTGCGTGTGTGTATGTATGTCTGTTTCTGTGTGTGCATGTGTGTGTGTTCGTGTGTGTGTGCATGCGCTTGTGTGTGTCTATGTGTGTGTGTAGAGTGAGAGCCGAGTTGAAATACTTCGTAGTTAATGTGGGACTTTTTTTGAACCACCTACCGGTCCGGTCCGCAACCTTCGGCGCCGCCTAGATCATTCTGTAGTTCAGTGGCGTCAGTTATGAAAACCTGCTACCGATTTTCATCGTGCGAAAAAGCCCGAATAAGAATTATTTAGTTGAATTAAACCAAACAATTATCCTCTTTCCTGCATATAGGCTAATGAACGTGAGTTGATTAAGCGAAAGTAAAGTCAATTAACAACCGCTCAATGATATCTGCGCAGCCGTCGTGAAGTGAATAGCCATACGCAAGGAGGCGAAGTTATACGTATCTGGCATGTGTTATTCGCGGATGCTCATAACGTACAAGCCACACACTTTTCATAATCCCCCTGAACTCTGATAAACTTTTACATCTTGAATGCTGTAAGTTGATTATCAATTGCCATAGTCTTAGAAGTTTCCCTGTGAGCAATCAGCCTCTTTTTTCTCTTTCTTTAGAGACTTAGGGTAGTCCCAGAGGTGATATGGAATACAATTTCTCGTCGTTTCAACGTTACGGAATACAGGCGCATGCGTGCGCACCGCGCCGGCCCCGGGAGGAGAGAAATCCGAGGAGAATTGAGGAGGAAAGCGCGCGCGCGGAGGAGTGTCGCTACATTTAAGATCAAGGGGTTTTAGCTCGCCATCGAAAAGCCCTTGAAACTTTGTGCTCGGATGGGGCTCCCTGCGTTATGTGACTCCAGGAGCATGGGCGTTTCACAAAATCCAGCACGCAAAATTTTCGGGGGGGGGGGGGGGGGGGGAGGGGCTGAAGCCCGGCTACGCCACCGCAGTAGGTGTGTGTGTCGCTCTTCAATGAACGTCTTTGACACCAGCTTGGGTAACTAGGTATGGGTCACTGGGAATGTATCACTCTACAATGACGAAAAAAATTATACCATCTTCCCGTAGGGGAACCCTGAGTATAGTATGCGAAGCAGCCATGGGGTCCGACTCAAGTTCCCATTAGTTTTCAGTTCTTCGTTTACGTTAGGTTGAGGTACGTAGCTACCGGCTTCGCGAGCCCGAAGCCTGTCGCCGCTGCCGTTTCGTGGCAGCGGAGAGGAGGAATGTCGAGAGGAGAGGAGGGGGAGAAGGATGCGCATGCGCAGTGCGGGTGTGGACGACGCACGGCGGATGGATAGAGGGACGGAGAAAGCCCCCGCGATTAGCTGCTTCGCATCTAAAGGATCCCTTAAATTTCTCCGATGCTGAGCGGAATCGAACCCACGTCACAGCTATAGGGTTGCACTAGGTGTGTGCCGCTCTTCAATGAACATCTCGCCAACTTGGGTTACTGAGTATGTGCCAATGTGTGTCTACCAAGCGAGGAAACAAAACTCAACATTTGCAGGCACCGGCGCGCTACGCTTTTCGTCTCGCACGCCACGTACGCGCAGTATTCACGGCAGTGCCACTAGATGGCGCGGCGTCTCCATCAAGAAGCGCGGGAGAGGAGCCAGGTTTCCGCATGGCGCGTTTCTCAGCGCTCGCGCGCACCAGCGCGCCATGCATTTCGGAGTCCACGCGCAGACTTCGTCGCGGCGGCTCGAGATGGCGCCGAAAGTTCTTAGGGATGCGCGAATGAGGAGTCCCGCTGCAGTACACGCCTCGTTTCGACAGTGGCAATACGTTGAGTCACTATATAGATTCAATGATAACGCATCACCGTCGACAAACACCGTGAAATGAGTTCTGCCGCAATTTTTCTGATGAATAGAGATATCCCCACGGCCTGGTGTTCGGCTGCAATTGTAGGTGTTCTCGATCGTGTAGAAAGGGGGCCTTACCAAAATTTCCAGGAGGGGTATCTGGACGCCCTTGTCCAACCATAAACACTAAAACCTCGTTATAACGAACACGAATACAACGAATTATCGGATATAACGAAATAAACATGAAAATTTCTCGCCAGTATTAGTGTGTAGCGAATATATGCTTATCACAAAATAATGGGTATAGCGAAATAATTACGGCCCCCTTCAGCTTCGTTATAACGAGGTTTGAGTGTATACATGTGTGTGTGTGTGTGTGTGTGTGTGTGTGTGTGTGTGTGTGTGTGTGTGTGTGTGTGTGTGTGTGTGTGTGCATACATGGGTGGGGTTCGGAAAGCTGGTCAGGCCCCAGCCCCCCCCCCCCCCCCTCCCTGCCGGTAAAATTAAAGCTTTCCGCCTATGATAGAGGTACAATTAAGGTAGATATTGAGGGAAAAAATAGAAAGGAGATGTATACAGAAATTCTAGATAAAAATAAAACATGTATAGCATACCTGGCAAAATCAAGCAGGCTAGGTGACCATTTGTCACCGCCCCGTTTTAAAGGGAAGGCCATTAAATCATCATCATCATTACGTCCTCCCGCAGCCGTTAGGGATAAAATCCCTAGATATTTTTTCTCTTTCTTTAAAGGGACACTAAAGCCAAATAAAAAGTCAAGCTAAAGTGATAGAGCAATGCTCTAGAACGTCTAAGGCGTCAATATAATCGCGAACAGAGCTTTAGTAATCCAGAAATCGAGGTAAATGCAGGACACGATAAGAGACTCCCCAGGGACATTCCGGTACTTAACCGATGACGAAGGCACTCCTCAAAAAAATTGTCACTAGTACTCAACCACTCGTATTAAAAAGATTATTTTGTTGGATTATAAGACAGACGAAAAAGCTACTTGTCTACTTCTATTAGATTCTTGGAAAAATACCTTTTTGGCGTTACACTTGATAACGACGCGGGCGTCAAAAGGTTTCGTTTTCGCTCGACTCTGCGCCGCGCACGCTTTCGAGTTTCAGTAGTTCCCTTATCGCGTAGTGTTGCGCTGGTGTTGCTGGCTCGCTAAACTTGCACTTGAATTTGCTATCAGCTTGCGAGTCACGACGGCACGTCCAGACGGTGACCAGCTTCGTCTCCCGACGTCGCATTGCTGGAGTCCTCCCTGCTTTGTCATGTCACGCTCATCGGAGCTTAAATCGCTAAAATCAAGCCCAGCATTGCGAGCCAATGTGTCGCTGTCAGGGTCGTGAACTAGTTGGTCCATTGCGACGAGCGTCGACGAGCACCGTGTTCACAATTCGGCGCGCGCTCTTCCTTCCGCTTTCGCACGGCCGTCAGCTCTGTCTTGGCTCTGTTTCTGGCCGCGCGTTTGCGCTTTCAGCTGTAGCGCCGTCTGCGGGCGACGTTTAACGTCACTATATGGCCATGACGTCACCACTCCTCGCTCGGTCGGGCGATTTGAATTGCGCTAGGCGTACGCGGACGCTTCTGACGCAATTTTCTCTTAAAATAAGTATTTTCTTGGCACGAAACAAGCGTTTCGAGGTTTCTGGTATGGTATTTTAACAGTCCACGTTGAAATAATATTTGCCTTTAGTGTCCCTTTAAGCAGCGACAAGCTTTGAAGTACCGCCGACGAATGAAAGATGCCCGCGAATACATGCAAAGTGCCTCGAATGGCCGGTCGCGCGGCAATTTTGCGTGTATTCGGGGGCTTGTTTCACACTCGGAAAAACACTTTTATGTAGCACGTATTCAGCAACAGAAAGCTGCATCGCGAGTTTTTCATGTTGCTCTACAATTTTCTCATTGACTAATTGACTAATTATCTAATTAGGTGGAATGCAAAAAATACTCGAAGTATCTCCGAAGTGCCAAACAGCATTACCTTGGTTCTGTCCAGCTACGTGCCATTTGCATATTTTTAAATCTTGCTGCATGATTGTTGGTCATCAATACTTCTTTTTGGGCGAGTTGGTACATCACGAAACTTTTGGGTAACAGCGCAAACAGACGACCACAAGAAGGGAGACACGTACACACAAGCGCTGTGTGTACGTGTCTCCCTTCTTGTGTTCGTGTTTGCGCTGTTACCGAAAAGTTTCATGATTGTTGGGATTACCTTATAGCGCCGTATGTCCTTAGCACGGGATATATATACTCTTTAGGTGGGGACACTTCTCGGTTTGCTTGCTAGACGCGATCGACCAGATAAAGTAGCAACGGTAGAGTATTCTAGGTCACTCTAGCAACGGCGCGCGTCTATCGAGCCGGTGACGGCAGCGGATACCTATCGGCGGAACGTCGCAACTTCAGTTAGAACGCAGGCGAGAGCTTGCGCGGACAAGGAACGCGCGCATGCCTTTTGCGCGTCACTCAATCATTTCGGATTTCCCGCGAAAGGCCGGTTGCTATACCAACGGGAGATTAAACCAATAAAAAGTTTTCTGTGTTGAAGTTGCGTCGTACTGCTACAGTATATTCTAGGCACTGTAGTACTACCGATAAGTATCCGCAGCCGTCACCGTGCCGATCGTCGCCCGCCTTTGCTACTTTATCTGGTCGATCGCGTCTGGCGAGTGTCCTCACCTAAAGAGCATATATTTTACACCGTGGCTCTTAGTAAACGGAATAAAACGCACAAAAACGGCAATTTTTTTTAAACGAAACCGAAAGTTGAAACATTTTTAATGCATATCAAATGAACTTTCATTACAAGTAACATAGTTAATAACAATTTAACAAACATTAAAGTAAATGAATATGCAGAGCGTTTAAAGCACTATAAGGTGCTGTTTTCTTTTTAACGCTTTGAGGCAGCCCGAGCACGCTCGCGACGACTGGCGCGTCACGGCACGGAGAAACGAAAAACGCGCGCAAGTAACCGAATCGAGCACGAATATCGCGTCGTTATCGGAGCGGCAGCCGTTGCGATAATTGCGGAAGCGTCATCAGTACGGACGCTCAAATTTGAAATTACGGTAACGCTAGCACAACCACCGAAGACCATCGCGTGCGCGGAACTACAAGCATCGACGTACCAGCCGAATGGCGCCGCGGCGCAAGCGGCTCTCGTCGTCGTCGTCGCCGGACAGCGGCAACGGCAGCAGCAGCGACGAATCGTTGACCGAGTCGGACGTTACGTGCCCCGTGTGTCTGAGCATGGTGGTGGAGCCCGTGACGATGCCGTGCGCCCACGAGGTGTGCAATTCGTGCTTCACGAGCACCGTGCTCATGGCCAACAAGGAGTGTCCCATGTGTCGCATGCGCATCGCTTCGTGGGCGCGGAAAGCGGCCCGCGAGGGCACCCTGGTCAACCGAACGCGCTGGGAGCTCATCAAAAGTCGCTTTCCGCAGCAGGTCGCGAGGAGACTCAGCGGAGATGACAGCCGAGCAGGTAACGTGCAAAGTTTTTACCCCGTGGATGACACCCAACAAGTGCGCACGATCCGCCTTTTTCCGTGCTTGAGGAAGTGATCGTGCGCTGCCGGCGCCGGAGGGATGCTACAGCGCGGCTTTTTGCGCCTGTTCGCTGTGCTAGCACGGCTTGCAAGCGTGAACCGAGCTGCGTTCAACTCGATGTTGATCCGCTCAGCATGTATACATGATGCTTTAGGTTGCAGTGTGACCTGAGCAAATCTTGCTGGCGCTGCGTGAAAAAAACGACGTGTTCCCAATAGAGATGGGCAAAACGGCTCACTTCAGTGAGCGGCTCGGAACGGCTCCGCTCACTGAAATGAACCGGTTCATTTGAACGGCTCACCGGTTCACTTAAACGTGTAACCTGTGTTATGCATATTCTATAGTTATGTGGCTTTGAAAAACACGATATATGCATAATTTAATAACCGTGTTATTGGTATTTTCGCTATGTTTAGAGAATATTTTTACATATATTGAAAGCGTGAATTTTTAGTTGTAATGAAGCTTTCTTTTCTGATATTGGGAATAAGATGCTTATGATACTGTGACAGGCAGAATGCGACGAACTTTTTTCAGAAAGAAAAGTATGTAACTTCATCGTCATTACAGAAGCTTGTCCGTTTTTGTGGTACTTTAAAATCAACTTTTGTCAAACAAAGAACACAAAATATTCGTACATTATGTTTCAACTTTATTCATTTATTCACATACGTACATTCACTATAATGTGAGTAAGCTGTAACGCCATGCAAAATGAATGTAGAAATCATTTCTTGAAGTACAATACAAAAATCATACGAAAGATCCCCAAAACTGCCGCACGTACCTTTCGTTTTTTTTTTTTTTCCTCTTGAGTGCACGCGTGATACTGGCGATCATGCCATCATAAACCAGGACAAAAAAAGAAAAAGAAAAGAAATGAAGTTCTATTACAACACATCAGATAATTGGCCCCGTTTTATTGACGTGCTAATGATACACGCTCAGAAAAGGCACTGAAGTGGATGTCATGGGCGACATTTTCATGACTAGACTAATTAGCACAAATGAAGACCAGGACGTAAACTGTACGTTCACCTCTTGTCGTTAAAGGGCCACCCAGAGGTCGAAATTTAAATGTGGTGTTGCAGTTGTGCACGAGTCTACAACCAACGCGTAGCCGCGAGAATTTTTCGAAATGGTGCCGTAATAGCGGAGTTACACGCGTTTGATGACCGAAAAACGGCCCTCGCTCATTTCGCTCTTTCCTTCGCTACTCTCCTCATCGGCTGGTCTTCTCCTCTCCGAGTGCTTCTCGAAAGGTTACGTGACATACGTCATCGCCAACGCGCTTCTAAAAACACTGCATACTTCCGGTCTCGTCCACGCTAGCGACACATATACCGACGGCGAACCGTCCGCCAGTGCTACAGTGTACTAGAAGGGGGCAGTGGGCTTACTCTCCGGCGGAGGCTATGCGATGCGGTGGCTCCACGAATGGCGCAAATATGAGCTTCTCCGATAGCCCGAGCGGCGGCGCTGGCGTCGGTTTCAATGGAACGTGGGTGCGACGGCGCAGCTGCCCAGTGCCCGCCCAGTGCCCGATCATATTAGTTGGAGTTGCTGAGCTGTGTTGTTTTTTCTGTGGAAGTCGTCGCGTGGTTTTTTTTTTCCTTCAGTGTTTTTTTCGCACACAGCCTGCAAGAGATTAGTATGCTTTGCAGTAACTGAGCCATGCCGCGGCATCGACAAAACCACTGTTACGCGCCTGGGTGCCAAACAGGCTATGTTTATGTGAAGAATGGGCCGAAGTTGTCCTTGTTTGGCGTCCCGAAGGATAAAAATAGGCGGAAAGAGTGGGAAAAAACCTCCATAGAACCTCCCCTGGACGACACGAGCGCAGTATGCGAGCTCCATTTCGAGCCACGTTTTGTGCTCAACTCGAACGCAGTTCCTGATCACTGTGAATTGTTTTTATTTTTATGGTCTAGTTAGGTCAGTTAGCGAAGGAAACTGCGAGGAATGCACACTGGCCTCCTTTCTGGAAGTTGACTCTCTCGAAGCATCAGGTGACAGAAATAAGTGCCGTCAAACTGCTGCTAGCGCTACTGCCGTGCACAGAGGCCACACAAAACGTGGTGCCCCAGCATTGCACGGGCCTGCGGGTTTCAAACGACCATAATCACCACTTTGCCAGAAGTGACTCGAGGCTCACTTACCACATTGCGGGCTATGTTGCGCGGAAGTGTATTGTCAATTCCAGCACAAAATGCCAAGAATGCATAAAGCTGCTCACTATGACGCCACCAGGCGAAAGTTTTCAACTTGCTCGGCTAACAAACTTCTGTGACCGACTAGGCCTCCTTTATCCCTCGATCCAGTCAGCTGTACGGCTTTGTGAAAATTCTAGAGGATCTTTTCACAGAATGCTTCTCTCAGAGTGAGCTACACTCTGACAGCGTTATGGATATGCTGGAAGTTGTTAAGAGTAAGCTTTCCACGAAGTTGGCTGCAATGTGCACGCTCTTAGCCTCACAGCTAAAATAATTAGTTTTTACATTGTCACACGTCTGCACTTTTATGTGAAAGGAGTTAACTGTGACAAGGTAGGAAAGCGGCAGAGGGCCAAGCAGCTGAAGTTGAGCCGTTGCACATGAGTTGAAGTGCATGAAACAATATATAGCTTGCTGTACTTCTTGCAAATAAAAGCTTTGTGTCAGCAACACCCCTGTTAACTTCACTTTGCTTACCCTTATATAACTGTGCATAAGCCGGAGCCTTTGTCAAGTGATCTAGTTCTGACTTTTTGTTCAGGCCTCCTTCCATTTCTTTATGGAAAAAATAAACCTGATTTTATTTAACAAATGTGTGCCAGCGTAATGATGGTTAATAATAAACGTAGAAGGCTACTGTGAAGCATGGAACAACTAAAGTGGAACAATGAAATATTTAAGCCATATATACAAATTCATTTTGTCCAAGCAAAGGCGCACACCTGGTTAGCATGCCTGATTTTTTTCCTCTTTTTTTTTAAGCCCTGCTGGGAAGTATGCGCGCACTGTTTTCTGTCTGACAAAATTTTATGTTAGGTAGACACGGCATGAAACCGTATATTTGGTCACCGTCCCTTTAATTCAAAATTTTCTTGCAAATTTTTTTACGACTGCCCGATAATTCGGAAAATTTGAAGGCCCCTTCCGCATAACCAAAATTCGTCAGCGACGACCTCTTTGCACAAAAGATCTAAGAGTTAAGATAGGCAGTAAATTGCCCAAGAGTTGCCGTCTTCCTTTTCCACAAGGTACTATTATGGCAAATATCATATGGCCTAAACAAATATAGTGCTTGCTAAAGATATGTAAAGACTCTCAAGTATGCCAAAATTAAAACAAATAAAGTGTGAACTGCTTCGAACTGAAACCGACAGAAACGCAAGGAAAATCAAAGCTTCTGCAAGCAAAGCTTCCATTGAAGTTGCCAGTGGCGCCACCTCTTGGGTGCGACGCTGACTGCGTCAGAGGAGCGGCTGAGTAAGCCCACTGCCCCCTTCTAGTACACTGTAGTCTCGCGCAGGCGCATGATGACCATGCCTGGCTATGGATTGTAGTGGCGTAAATCGGTACTTTGAATTTGATTTCGTTCGCGAAAACCTCGTACAAGTGGACATATGATCGTCGCAGCTTTGGAAGGGCCTTCCAATTTTGACTACTCGGCCGTTCCAATTTCAATTCAGTCCCAGTTTCGTTACCGAAAAGTTCGTTGAAGCGGAAATACCACAAAAACGCCTTCGTTATGAAGACTTTTTTGTATTGCTTTCTATGAGCAGCTGACGGGGAATCTGAAAACCTTTTTTGTGGCGGAAATTTCGTTATAGCGGCGTTCGTTGTAGGAGGATTCGACTGTACTTCTAACGACGTACCCGCAAACCTATTAGCAGGGGTCTGCGAATACCGAATAGTAGTAGATTTCTAATCGAATGTCGAATAAAAAAAAAAGCTGAATACAGTAAAACCCCTGTGATACGAACCCGGTTGGTATGAATTTCGGTGTGATACGAATTCGTAACATTCCCCGGCCGAAATACATTGCTCAGAATAAGAAAAAAAATCGGCTGTTCCGAACGTGTTGCCGCGCCGCTGCGGATCATACGAACGCGTGAGCAACAGCGGCGGCAGCAGAGCCAGCGGGGCGACCGGCAAAGTCAAGCCGGCACAGCGGGATCTATAGTCGCCCAGCAACCGACTACGTCACGCGGCTGCGGAATCTCTCATCGGTCCCCACGTCGAGCGGACCGGACCACATCACAGTCTAGCCTATGCTTAGCGAGAAAGTAGACGAGGACCGCTGCTGCAACGACGACCGAGGCGCAGCACCGACGGTCAAAATACTACCTGCACTCGACGTGCTCAGGCGTTCAGTAGCATGCGAAAACATTCCCAAGATCACGTGCGCGCACTTATACACCTTTCAGAAGGCGATCGTTGACGATTTGGGCAAGAAGAAAATGTCCCATTGATACGTTTTTCAAAGAACTGCAACAAAAAGAAAAAAAAGCCGCAGTTTCGCCCGAAAGGTGAAGCAACTGAAGCGCAGCAGCAGCAGCGAGCGAATTGACCTTTGCGCTGTCTCTCGCTTCAACGTGAACTAAACGTCGAAGGCACAGCGCATACGAAGCTACTGGCACTAGGTGCACTTTGTCAACTTCGCAGATCATTTTGACGATAAGGTCCGCGTGGGTGCGTCATATCTGCTACGTGTCGGTCGCTTGTTGCAACGCATCGGTTGCTTGTTGCAATGTAAGAGCTGGCTGCACCGCTAAATTTACGTGACCGCCACATTCAAACGCAACGTAACATGCAGGAACATTATAGATTGGCGAAGTATCACGGGGGACGCCCGGTAATGCGAACGCGAAAGCATTTGCAATTAATTCGAACATACCGCGCACCGACAATGCTCTCAGCAGCGTGCCAGATCACGTGGCGGCGCCTCCGACCGGCATTGCTCCCCAACACCGCCGTAGAGCAAAAGCTTAGGCGAGACCCCACAACGCCGCGCAGAGAAAAAAAATAAAGAACTGCGGCGTCATGGCAAGGACACCGTTTCTGCGTGGCACTGGAACACACGTGTACGTGCCGACGTCTCAGCGAACGCTACGGCTGCAGCGCAGAGGGAAGCAACGGCGGTAACCGAGTCCGGCCAACGCTCGCTTCAATGGCAGGAAACGAAACTTCAGGGAACGGGCTAAGCTGGTGCCGGGCCGGTTGAAGGTGAGGCAGCTACGAGGGTGTTGAGAGGGAGGGCGAGGGGAGCCACCAAAGCGACAGAGTTGCCAAGGCCAAATCCGCTTCCCTGCCGCCCTCCTCCCTCACCTGCGACGGTCCCCGTGTGCTCCCGTCGCCGCGTCGCCTCCCTTCCTCTTCACAACCACAATTTCTCTCTCTCTCGCCATGCCTGCACTGCCCGCTCCCTGAAGTTTCATTTTCTGCCGTTATCGTGAAGCGAGCGTTGGCCAACGCTAGCAGTTTCACGGCCCTCGCTCGATATGTGCTTGCGCGCCGCGATATTTCACGAATCGCACCGTTCGTACGGCGTGCTATGGTGCACAAATATTTCAAAAATAAGTCCTTTTAATTCGAACAAATTTTTGGGCCCTTCAAGTTCGGATTATCGAGATTCGACTATACATCGAAGTCAATGGGATTTAGGTCGGAACCGCGAAAACGCGACGTAGCAGCCGGGAAAACGCAGCAGCGAGGAAGGTATCAATGGGGTTCCACTATTATAAATCATTTCTGGTAAAAATAAATTCATTTTTCTTGATATTGTGTATGTTTTGATGATATGAATTTCAGGTGATACGAATATTTCATGCGACCCCGCGAGATTCGTATCATCGAGATTTTACTGTATTGAATCTAATATTAGCAAAATTTTCATAAAACTTGTTGCTTATAAATTTTGGGCAAACAAATATGGTATGTGCCACAGCCATTTTCGCCATGCTTGCGGCTAGTGCAACGGTTACGGTGGCACAGTACCCTGCGGCCTTACACGCTTCGACTCCGTTAATTCGCAACGTCATGGTGATTCAGCGGAAGGGGGGGGTTATGACGCCCGCTTCGCAAGATGAACAATTGCGATGGCCGAGGATCTGTGAAGCTCCGCTGCAGCTCGGGAAACCGACGTCAACGAGTCGACGATCCGTGGATGGCGGGGCCCACAGGAGGCGGCTCTTCAAATGCAAGACCAGTCGGAAGGGCTCTGTGGACCTCGTAGTGAACTGGTACTGCCGTCGAATGAAATGGTTGTGCGGTCTTTCAAGAAGTGCTTAACCTCAAATGAGCTCAACTACACAGAAGATTACTTCATTTCGTGTGATAACTTTCAGAGATAGTTTCGCATTCAAAAGACTGCTCACCGAGGCACTGAACCCCTCGAAGTATACGGCCGACAGCGCTCTTGGCACTGATAGTGAGCCTGGCACAGCACCGGAAACACTTGTCGGGGCCATGTTAGGTACCGAGTCACGCAAAATTTCACGACAGTCAAGCTATCTCCGAAAGCGATCGCCTGAGAATACTCCCCAAGGAAAGCTCTGCCTCCTCAGATTACGATGAGTGAAGAGAACTCGCTTCTCAATTGCAATTCCTTGTAAAAGGTACCATTTCTTTTCCCGTTCATCTCACGTTACATTCGTGGTTTTATTTTTTGTTATTTCCAGTGACTGAAAAGTCGACCCTCACGTTACAATCGTGGTTGTGTTACGTACGAGTAAATACGGTAATGTGTTTGAGAGTGTAGAGAGAAGATACTAGGATTGTACAATTACCGCAAGCCCATCGGTCCTATGATTTGGACTGCTAAGAGGGTTTGCACAGACCTGTCTCCCATGCTCATCATCTTCACGAGCACAGATAAGAATGGTGGCTGCGATGGTAAACATCTGGCTAAAAAAGTTGACTTCTTCAAAGTATTTTAAAGGGACACTAAAGAGAAACAGGAAGTTCAGCTGGAATAAAAGAGGGACCTTCAGGAATGCATGCCGTTTTTGTTGGGTGCAAAAATATGACTTATTAGCGGAGAAATTCGTAAACAAAGACCAAATATCTCTTCCTCAATTTCTCTCACCCTAGATTTGGCGCTGAAGCAGTGTCGTCACAGATTGCATTGCTCTCAGCGAATCAGAATGCGCCATGATACGTCACCGCTTGCGTAAACGGCCGAGGCGCAGGGCTGGATGCATCATGGCTGCATGCATGGTCGCTGCGTTTGCGTTCGCCGCGATGGATACCGTAGCTGCCGCTGAACCTTGCAACGAAGAGCTCGCCAGGAAAGCAGGACTGCATTTCAGCGATATTCAGTGAAACGGAGCGCGAAATGATCCTCTGTGTTCGAGCGGTAGGTGTTTCCGCGTGCGATGGCGGTGAGCCGCCGGCCGCGCTGGCGGAATGCAGAGCTTCGTTTTCGTCGATGGGAGGCAAAGCGTCCAGTCCGCCAGGCGACGGTGTTCCAGACAGAACAAGCGTAGAAAGTTGTGCACGTACTCGGTATGGTTATTTCGTGGCTTTATTTAATGACATTCAGCACTCACCGAGCCGCCAGTTTGCTGCTGCAGCCCCACCGGTAGGAGGTTTGATGAAGGCCGCATTGAGGGAACAGCTGCTCGAGAAAGGACTGGCCTCTGGGGCACGCCAAGATACTTTCCGAGGGCAAGATTATACACATAATCCGAGGGCGAGAAATGCAGAGAGCACACCATCAGTTTCTCTGGCTCTTTTGCCGTTTTATCATCGGCAGAGCACTGAGCCATTGCGAACGCCGGGGAGCCGGGGCTCTCCGAGCGACGCCACATGAAAGGACACAATCGAGTCAACACTGCCGCTGCCCCTGATCAAGCGCCTTGGTCCATTTATACAGCCCTCAACACTACACACACGAGGCATTTTCTGGCTGTTTCCCGCGAAGTCAACGTTTTTCGAGCCACGCAACACGCAACCAAACACCGTAAAGCGGAACAGGCGCGCGCGACGACGCATTGACAAAAAACGAAACTACGAAACTATCACGGCCGCATGTTTCGCCATGCCATTTTTTCGTATTTATTTAATTTTGTGCTAAACTTGTACTTCCTCGCTTGAAACGGTTTAAAAAGTTGGAAAATGCTGTTTATGTACGTTTCAGGTGTATTTCATTTTGCATTTTATTAACAGCGATAAATCGCTCTCGACCAATCGCGACCGGCCTGCGTTTGTAATCTCCGACGTCACATCACGTAGTGCGGGAATTTCGAAGGGGCGTCAGCACCTATTCTTCAGTTTTTCGCTATTTTCTCGCTTATTAAACATCTGTTTGCAGTAAGAATGGTATGGCTGTGATCGTGAAAGGATAATCTACCATTTAAGCTCAAATTCCGGTTTCTCTTTAGTGTCCCTTTAAAACAGTTTCAATAGGAAACATTGCTTCTTCAATGAAAACAGTGCAGAGGTATACAATGTGCAAAATTTGTTTAAAGTGGCACACTTTTTCGCAATGAAAATGAGGGCATTCAATTGAAATGTGCAGGACTGTCAGGTGCTCTCCACAATTTACGCAATTTGAGAGTTCTCTTCCATAGTCGTATTCGTAGGGGGGCAGGGGGACTTTTAAGCAATTATTTGTGGTTTACCAAGCGCAGTTCATTTTTTATTCGTTTATCCCACTCAGAGACTGTCACTGGTCTCAAAGCCTCTGAAGAACAAACAGTTTCATGTCCAGATGTGGGAATAAATCAGTGGTCATCACCTTTGGTCGCTCGCAACCTTTTGGGACGAGCGATGGTCTCACTGGTGCCTGTGCATTCCTGGCAAACGTGGTGTCTGCCGCTGTTCTAGTTGCAGCACTGGGCCGCACCGGGACTGCCCTAGGCTTGGTCATCATCGACAGCCGCCCTGCAGGACGTTGCACTGGCGCGGGGCGTGGCGCTGCAACACCAGGGCACAAGATGAGGAGAGAAATCACTTCTGCTAAAAATCCGTGTGAAATGAAATAAGAAGTGGCAGGAGACCAGGCAAAGAACTCCTGTTAAGAACATGTAGGCAAACAGACAAGCAAGAAAAGGTGAACAGCAAATGATCTCAGGGTAACACAGGTATGACAAAAATGCAGACATTTGACAGGAAAATGTACAAAAGATACTTATATAATACTTGTATAATGCAATATAGAATAAATACAACTGCAGTAGCCTCAAATTAACAGATGTGAATGAACAAAATAAGAAAAAAATTTTGATCAGCGATCTCAACTTGCCTGGTGTCAGTTGGGAGCTCCTCCAGGCAAACAATAAGGTTGATGCAAATGCTAACATTATTTTTGACATGCTAAAACATCATCTAATCGAAGTGGTTAATGAACCCACGCATGTGCAAGGGCCATCACGTTCTATATTAGATCCAATATTTTTAAACCGAACCTTTTCTGAAGATGGTTTATCTGATCATTACCGTGTTGCTTTCCTTGCCCATTGTCAAAACTACTGCACATAATCGCAACTCGCATTAATGAATTCTTAGAAGAAAACTCGATACTAACAAGTGCTCGACATGGTTTCAGAAGGGGATATTCAACTGTCATGCAATTAGTAATAGTAGTCAATTCAATCGCCAAAGCTTTAGATGCAAAAGGTCAAATTGATGCTGTGTTTTTGGACTTCAGTAAAGCTTTCAATAGGGTAATTTACAATAAACTATTTCTAAAATTAAGAAATATTAACCTTCCAGACATCATAATTACTTGGACTACAGACTACCTGGATAATCGACAACAGTATGTTTCAGATAATCGCAACTCTGGTCACAACTACCAATCGCTTCAGGTGTTCCCCAGAACAGTGTCCTGGGTCCATTGTTTTTTTATATATTAACGACATTGTTACAGTCGTCAAACCTGGAACAGAAACAACACTGTGTTGTATTTCGTACTATTAAGTCTGCGGATGATCAGAGAGAACTTGAATAATATATTTTTGTGGGGCGAAGAATGGGGCATGGCTGCAAACACAGATAAAGCTCTCTCTCTTAGCATAAAGCATAAAAATAATCCCATGGAGTACGCGTATCACATCGGATCTGTTCCATTAAAGCAAGTTGAGTTACAAGCACCCTGGCGTAACTTTCACTAACAATTTCTCTTGGAAACTTCACATTAACAACACATGTTCTCCTGCCTTCAACAAGCTAACTTATCTGCAACACAAACTTAGAAATGCCCCCTCAAGTGTTAAGCTACTCACTTACCTGACCTATGTCCGGCCAAAACTTCAATATGCTTGTGTCACATGGGACCCCTATACTGAAGTGAATATTAACAAACTTGAAATAATACAGAGAAAATCTGTTCGTTTTATTTATTCCAAATTCAAAAGTTCGGACTCGCTGTCAGAGTTGATGTTGGCCAACGACATTCCTTCGCTTGAACAAAGACAGAAATACCAGCTAGATTTTTTACATAATCTAACCAAAAATTGGCTCTGGACCCTTCACTATATGTAAGCCCTATTTCCACAAGGAATAGACGACACCATCGTCCTGATACACTAATACCTATCTATGCTAGGACAGACACCTATAAGTTTTTTCCACGGACCATTTCTGAATAGAATTCTCTGCCGGCACCACACAACATGCGACTGTCTTTTTGAATATGTGCGCTTTTTTTTCTTGCTTTTGTTGTTTTTAAAGCGAAGCTTTATATGTCTAGGTGAAATCGTATATATCTAGGCGAAATTGCCTGCGTACAGAAAACTATGATCATCAGCATTGGCTGTAGCATCGTCGTCTTTTTCCGCAGCTGGCTCGTTAATGCCCCTTGGGTTGCGCTCATGATCGGCACACGCTCATGCCACTGCTCCCGCATTCGTTGGCTGCTTCTACAGCTGGCTGCGTTCCCGCTAATCATTCCAGTGTAGAATTTCACTTCTCTTCTTTCGTCGTAATGGGGAGGCCGTGTTTACGGGGGTGTGAGCCATTCATTGTCTTACGTAACAGACAGATTTAATTTCACTGAATCGCAAGCGGCAACGATGGGCGAATGCTGCTAAACACGCCGCCGAGCAAACTCGAGACATCGAACGCAAGTGACAACGGCGGACTGCAGGCGTACTGTAAGCGACGTTCTCTCCGCCGCAGCTGAATGTGTGTTAACTTCATAATTGAGAAATACTTTAACGAATCATCGGGATAATCCAAGTGATAAACACCAGGGCCACACATTTCATCTTCTCTGGTTAACCATCTTCACGGAGTGGAAGGGCCGACAAATTTTTTTTTAAAAGCTTTGTATTTCCGTTGCACTGGGAATGTGTCTGCATAAATGTGTCTTCTTTGCTGTTGAATTAAACAACCTTGCCTTTGGTGTGCAACGCTTAGTTGCCTATTATCACTTCTGCTATTATCTAGTTTACATCGCTCTGCACCCTCTTGTGCTTACCATAATCAACTTGCAAAAACGGATTGATTAAGGCTTTGTGTTTGTTCTTTTCACGGAGTGTTTTGTGAGCAATATATTGTAGAAAAGTATTTTTTTATTACTATCCTTAGAACATGAATGTATCTACATACATCTTCGTACTTATATATGTCTAGTCTTGTAGTTAAATATGTCTGCCCGTCCTGCAAGGACCACAATGTGGTCTGCAATATGTACTAAATAAATAAATGAATGTCAAAATTTTCTGCTGCTGTGATGCCAACTCCACGTGTTTTCACCTCTTACTCTGAAATGTTTTTGCAACTGGCTCCTGATACCTCCAAATCTCAACTGCAAGAACGCCATGGAAAAATCACTGAAAAGTTTCCATACTTTGTCTGAAGCTGCGATATCAAAAAGTGAAAGCAGAATTTTGTGGCACTGCAACCTTCCATTAAAGATCTCCACAAACTTTGGAGCCAGTTTCAAACCCCTCGGATGACGGGCTTCTGTCCTCGCGTTAGGATCAATCGTCGGGGTGTCTCGACAAAGTGCCAGGGACACTCTTGCCAACACCGACACCGCAAACTAGGTGTCCAGTTCAGAGTCATGTGAAAGTGACTATTCGAACCAAGCCTCGTGAAAGTTATGGTATCCTCAAAAGGGGTTGACCGAGAATAATGCTCCTGGCATACCAAGCTTTTGTCGGGAAGTTAGCAGTTACTGGCGCCATTTTGGAAGGGCTTTGCATGTCTGTGCATGGTCAGCGGGATCATATCTTCGCAATTTCACCATCTTGGAAAAATTTTTCCAATTTTCACAACTTCGAGTTAACAGCATTTTACTAGTGCATTGCCCCTATATAGGTGAAATAACCCCGAACCCTGGTGTTGGGTCCCCAGTTGTCCTTAAGCAAATGAAATATGGCACCTCACATTGAGACAATGGCCACTGCATGAAGAATGTGCAATTGCTGGCCCTCCAGCACATACACAAACGAAAAAATTTTCAACTTTTTTTTTCATAATGAAGATTAGTTGAGAATTAAGCACATGTCTCGTTTTTACTTTTTTCAGTCCTTGTCAAAGTAGCGCTGCCACCATACAATGAATCTGCAGCAAAATAATTTACGAGCTCACCATTTTTGAGAATGCATCTAGTTACGAAATTACGAAATCGGCGGGTAAAGCACGAGAATTTTATTCTTGCGATTATTCTTGCGAAATGAGGCAGCACAGATAAGGAATGCATCACAACAAAAAATTCACTGTCAAAATTCCGTTAGCCTACTTTGGCAAGCTTGCTCAAGGCTATAGAACCACACTGCTGACGGCATGAAGTGCATCCCATGCGTCCTTCATCAATGGTGGCACTGCGATGGAGACGTATTCTCGGTCGATTGCTAAAGTGATCATATTTCCGAAAGTGAAGTTTTGCGTAACTCAGATCTGGATGCGGAGCGACAGCGTTCCTCACGTGCAACAGCGTTCCTTGAGCAGATGCTGTCCCCCATAGGCACCGACGCATCCACTGCCGAGCGTGAAAGTGATTGTACTCGTACCTCCAAAAGTGATAGACCAAGAAACATGGCACCTTCGCGCAAATTTATGTCCAGTGACGCTGAACCTCCCAGCAATGCCTGTTGGGCGGTATCAAAACTAGCATTCTTGAAGCAAGGGACACACATCCTCGGATGATCGCTCAATCACGGCCGAAAGGCTGGTAGCCAATGCTGCAGCTGCCATCGCATGTGCCATAAACAAATCTACATTCTTCGTTTTTGCTGCACTTTCCTCGCCAAGCCACAGATTATGCATTGTGCTAGGCATGCAAAAATTGCCGTCGCATGCCAGAAGAGACATGCCATGCCATTTGAAATGAGCAATTAACAAATAAGATAGCAGCCATGACGTGTTTCCCGCACTTGGCTGTTTTTGTAAACAAAATGGCGGCGGCCATGCAACCACACTGTAATGCCATTTTACGCAATTCAAGTAGAAAGAATGTGTTCTTAAGCACTTTTTGTACTCTGCTGTACGCTGTTAGCGTTGCACAGGTAGATAACATAGGGTATAACATTCTGGCAGGTTTCGTTGATGCAAGATTGCAGTTTAGAGTCTTTTCGTTGTGGCGAGGATTTCAGTGTCTCGGGCTTTCGTTATTGCGGGTTTTTAAAGCTTTGCTTTAAAAAGCCGATTCCGCAGTGTCTGGTGGTCAAGTTCCCCAACTGTACACCTTCGATTCACGAGAGCGCATTACTGTCAAGTCAAGCACAGCTGGCAGTGCGGGAGGAAGGCGACTCACATGGGAGACTCTTGCGGACCAGTGCTGTACCTTTGGTAGACTGCTGGCGCGACGAACAGCTGGCTGCCATGATCACGGTGGTGTCTGCCTTGGCCGAGGGCACCTGCACACCCAAAAGGAGTCATTGTCAGCTGCCGTAGTCGTGGAGCTTCCCATTAACACTGCCTAGAGATAAATCTGGTGCAACCGTCAAAGTGAGCAATTACAGTGCAATTCACTTATAATATCAGAACGAAAAATCCGGTCGTTATAACTGATCATCACTATATCTGGACTGCCGCAAAAAACAAAAAAAATATATATATACATATATTTGCCATCCCGAAACCAAATTTGCCACTTGCGATAAAAAATTGTCATTCTAGAAAGTCGGCTGTGAAAAATAAAATGTTTATACCTATGAATAGCGTCTCAATCGTTAGGCGCACTGAAATAGAAATATCTGCAATTGCTTTCGCAGAAGTTTCGGATTCGCAACCACCGTGTGCATCGCGTCCAGCTGCTGCGCCAACACTGGCGGCTGTAATTTAGCGTGCATGAAATCAATGAGCGATCAATCAACGATCAACGACAGTGCACTTTGGGTGAACATCAAGGTCGGTGTCAAAGACGGGCCATTGCCAATCCCGTCGTCACTGCCGCTGCTGCTGTTGCCTCCGTCGCACAACGCCACTGTCTTTCGCGACAACAATCGCCCCGTCGGAGATCTCTTCGCAGAAAGAGGCAGCACTATCTGCACTTGGACACTCCTCCATCGAAGCACCTCCTATTTCATAGCGACGTCAGTAGCGACGTGCTCACAGAGTTCGGTAATGTGAGTGGCTTCCACCGTGTTGGTTTCGCCCATGGTGGTCTGGTTCGGGCGCACGAGGTCCGCTTTTTCCGTTTATCGGCATGGCCACTGCTTCTAGCCTTCATGATCATGGCGCTCCCAGTTTTCATAATCGTCGATATCATCGACTGCGCAAGCTCGTACTTCTTGGAGTCTTGCAAAATTTGCAGCTTCGTCTCAAGAGACAAAGCTTTGCACTTCGTCGGTGCACTTTCCGCTGCTTTCGCGGCGCATTCCGCGCTCGCTGAGAGCATAGGCGGCGAAGGCTGTGCAGACGCCGCTCACTTATCGCTTTCTTCCCCCTCCTCTCTGGACACTCGCACAACCGCCGGCGACACAGACGCGAAGCAGCTGGCGCCATCTTGTGCACGCTGCGCCAACTTGTGATCCTCTTCGTGGCTTTTGTTCGCAATCGGCGCGTGGGCAGGATGCGCTGCGCGGTAATGGGGGCAGATACGAACTTGCGTAGGCAAACTTTTACCCCGTCTCGATTAAGGGCAACTTAGGAACGCAAATTTCACGATTATTCTGCATGAAAAACGCTGCCCAGAAGCGAAATTTCAATCGTTATATCCGATATGCGATAAATAACATATCGTTATATGTTTTTTTTTTCTCATAGCCCTAATGCATAAGTTGACACTCTGATGTCAACTCATCGTTATAATCGATATATCGTTATATGTGGTATCGTTATAAGTGGACTACACTGTACACAACATGTGGAGGCAGCCCGATGAGGGAGCCACCACAGCTATGACTTACTGTAACCGGCCAGCTATGGCACTGATTGTACGCGAAAGTGGTTTGTAGATGTGGCCAATCATGCCGGGCACATTAGCGTGTTCCTTCGTGCACACATGGCTCGCCAACTTCAGCTGCTGCCAGCTGCATGCGATTGTCAAGCCACTACCGAGGCTTCCCCCAAGCGCGCAGCGCGAGTGAAAACATATGTACAAAAGAGACATCCAGTCAGAGTACGTGGTGGGGTGAACAGGGCAAAGAGTTCTTCAACTGGACTCCCGAACAGACATCCTGAACTGCCACTCATCTACACCCGTGAGCAAAAGTATACGGACCAGGGGTTATGCGATAAAGTATTTTTTCCTCTGCCTGTGAACGAAACTCGAAACTGAGGACTGCAGTCCAAACTTGGCATTGCGAACTTTTCAGTGAACTCGCCAATTCCTGTTTATGCTAGTTAATTACTAAGAAATTCAATTTTTTCGGCAACCCTGTAGTCTGTATATTTTTGCTCACGGGTGTAGATATGTGAAACTGAGGATGCTGGGACGTAGGTGGTTTGGCTTGTCCCAAAATGTGGCTTAAACTAAAACGTGGTCATGACACCACAAGGATAAAGCTTTCTCAAAATTAAAGGGGCCCTGAAAACACTTTTCTGACTAATCGTAGCGGTGCCTCACTATCAAAGGACATCGTCTCACAAATCTCGCGCCACAAAAGAAACAGAGTGGACTGATGCCCAGCTTTCTCTCTTTCGTCTCCGCTAGCACACTGGAAGCTACACAGCAGAGAAGCCAAAAGGGCAAAGCGCCGGCCAAAAGTTGTGTGTTGTGGCGATGAAAGGGCTGGTCTCGGCATCCTGTGGCCAGCCGCAGTAGACTACACTACGCAGCACGCCACTGCCATTTCGAAGGCAA
The DNA here is from genome assembly GCF_013339745.2 of Dermacentor silvarum. Lineage (NCBI taxonomy): Eukaryota > Metazoa > Arthropoda > Arachnida > Ixodida > Ixodidae > Dermacentor > Dermacentor silvarum. Next base: position 121,667,963 of record NC_051163.1, on the reverse strand, counting down.
AGCGCGCAACTGACACAGCTACATGCAGTGCAAAGATGAAATGATTTTCCCGTCTTTTAGAGATTCCATACATACCTATTTTTCATTTATTTAACTCAAATGAGCAATAATTGAATTATTGAAAATGTTTTCGCGATCACGAAATCAGCCAATAGCTGTTGTGGGTCCCGATGCTAGCGATGACTCTGCATGACAGCATTTGCGAGAGCAAGCGATTTTTCTGTTTTAGCACAAGGTTGTATATTCTTTGCTGCATGCAGTGCAGTAATATTTGCCTCACATGTTCACAGCAGCATCTACAACACATATACAACATTTTCTTTCTTCAAAAAAGTGTTTCAGGGCCACTTTAAGTTATAAATGTGCTGGTTCAAGTTCTTCAAATACAAGGTGTGGCGAAAGTTCTCACACTTCCTAAACATCAGTTGTACAAATCTCGCGCCACAAAAGAAACCGAGTGAACTTATCGCACTGATGCCCAGCTTTCTCTCTTTCGTTCCCGCATTACAGTCAACGACCAATTTTCCGGACACCCAATTTTTCGGACATGCCCGATAATTCGGGCACCTGCGTGGCACCACCACGTACCCCATAGAGTTGATACAGTGGAATCTCGATGATACGATCACGGCTAATACGAATTTCCGGATGATACGAATTTTTCTGTGGTCCCGGCCGAGCTCCATTACTTTGCAACGTGCTAGAGAATGGTTGTTATGAATAGATTTTTGACCCGTGTCGGTTGATACAAATAAACGCCGCCCCACCGACGGCCGCGAAAGAGAACAGCGCGCAGTCACGCGCTTTCTCCCTTTCTCTTTTGGTGTGGAGGCGCGGACGTGGCGCCGGACAGCGCGGAGGCCGCGACTGGGCGCGAAGAGTGAAGCGGTGGCGATTTTGTTGCGTTGGTGCTTTCCCTCCTTTTACGCGTGCCATCGGCCGGACAGAGTGGCTGCCGTGCTTCGGGCTGCGTTCTTTGTGTTTGCGCCATTTTGTCTACTCGCAACGAGCTATGTCGACCAAGATATCATCTCGGCTTATTCGCGCAGCCGTACGCCGAGGCAGGCGCGGGAGCCTCCGTTGGCGCGTCTTCCGTCGACTGCGTTATCGGTGCCGATGGCACAGGGCGATTGTCGGTTTCGCTGCCGGAGTCACGTAGTGCAAGATAGCGCGGCACGTAATCCACGGTGCAAGGTAGCGCGGCACGTTCAGTCGGGCGCTCCTCCGCTTCTCCCGCTAATCGCCATATTTTTCTTGCCGTAGGAGGCTTGCGCTTCCATATTCCGAAGGCGTGCTTCGTCCAAAATTTCTTCTCCAACGAGCGACGATCCATCACTAACCTGGGAGCTCTCAGTAATCTGAATTCTGCGTGTCAAGCGAATACGCCGGAGTGGTTTACGAAGCAGACAACTGCGGTTGCCATCTTGCCCTTGTCACAGCAGCAACCAATGGAGAGACGCCTTTCAGCATGGCAGCCAATCGGAAGCCCGCTTTCATCGGAGGGCCCGCGTGACTACCTATCGCAGACCCGCGCTTCTTTTGCGTTTGTGCATTTGTTACAAGATGGCGACTACGGACGAATTGAGAAGTGGAATGGCGGCGCTCGGTGGCGGAAAATACGACATATGTCTCCGTGAACTGCGGTGCTTTTGCGCGATTTAAAGCTGTTTTCTCACCCTGTGCACTGACGAATTAATCTTTTTCGGGCACTTTTAGTGCGTTTTCAGCCAAACCATTTTGATACAGCATAGATTAGGCGTTGCAGATACCGAAACGTGTGGTTTTCAAAAATAGATTTTTCTCGTGATTTTCGCGATCTGATCTCCGCGTCTCCCCTTAATTTGGCTAGTTTTAATTGCGTTTCGATGATACAAATTTCGGCTAATACGAATATATTTCGTGACCCCTTGAGATTCGTATCAACGAGATTCCACTGTATATAAGAACGTCTGAAATTTCGAACGCAAAGAACCTTCGCCGTCCTATTTTCCCAATTTCTTACCATGACCATAGGTCCGAAACAGCATTAATCGTAGGCACCAGCGCCGCCCATTTTGATTTACCTCACTTCCTCAAACCGACACAGATCCTCTCGCACACAGATCCGCTGGCAGCCGTAGCGACCACCGCTGCAACACTAGGCCTAGCTACTGCGACGTTCGCGACCAAGCTTCTTGCTGTTCGGTGCCGTGTTTTTCATTGAAACAATTTGCCGCTGTTAGCAATGGCACCGACACCGCCTTTGTAATCCTCGCCAATGTCTTGGAAGCTCAGAAAGGACAATGCGTTGCATAATGTCGGTTCCCGAAAGTCCGCTTCGCCTTAATACAGTAGTGTTACGCAGTGAAGCATAAGCAAAGTATTGCGCTGAAGCATACCAAGAGTAGGAAGGGGGCAATTGTCGCAGGACACTATTCCTCAATTATAAGCGCATGAACCTGCTGTCTCCTATCACAGTACGAGCACCGCTATGCCTAATAAGTGTACTGGCAGGCCTTCAGAGCTAATTAGGACGTGCCTGTGGCGATTTGAGCCCTTGGGGGAAGTAAAAGACATGTACTGGTATTTTCGGACTGCCCGTTTTTTCGGACGTTCTGGCAACCTAGGGAGTCCGAAAAATGAGACGTTGACTGCATTTCATTCTGTTCCATTTACTTAACATGCAACCAGAGGGCATTTTTGCAGTGTGGGTACATTCTGAATACTACAAAAACAACAAAAGAGGAGAAAAAAGAAAAATCTTAACAAAATTACAACAGCATCATGGCTACTAGGCATACATGTCATTCATGAGTAGAAAATCTAAAGCGCAAGACATTTAGCTGCTGATAAGCATTTGCCTTTCACGACCATGAATCATGATTTATGAATAAACATGACTGTCTTTATTTGCACTTCCTCTTCTCCACTTTTCCCGTGCAAACAGATATTCTTGCCTTTAGGTTGGTGAGAAGCAAGACTTTGCGAGCAACAAATTGAGAAGCTCTACAACAAGGGGTTCAATGCCACAGAAATTTACAGACGGCTTTAAAATTCCAATAAGAAACATCTGTGATTGGGCGAATAGGCTACGACTGATTGGATCTATGTGCAGTGGGAAGCATTCCTGAAAACCGAAGTCGGGAGGTAGTGCCCCAGTTTGTCGAGACAATTTGAAAAAAAAAAAAAATTGTCAGAACCCAAGAAGATTTATTTATTTATTTATTTTATAAATACTGCAACCACCATGCGATGATTTTAGCAGGGTGGTACAAACATAATGAATACACTGGTATGTACAGAAAATGCACAACTTAATAAAAAACTGTTATTGAAATAAATACAAAGCATACAGGTTGGGCACACGCAGCGTTACACTAAAAAAGTAAAACACTGTCACTGCAAACATGGTACAAACAAAATAAGTCACTGTAAACATGATAAGAAAGAAGTTAATGTTGGCGCAGAGACGACGTCATTTTTTAGCTGGTTCCAGTCCACTATTGTGCGTGGGAAAAAAGAATACTTAAAAGAGTTGCTGCGTGTGGAAAAAGGAGTTATAGTGAAATTATGTCTTTGCCGAGTAGCATATCCGGAGGAGAAGGCTACGATCTTTGTTATGTCCATCTTATAATGCCCCTTTATTAGTTGATACAAGAACTTCAATCGTGAACAACGATTTCTTTGTGCCAAAGAAGGAAGATTAGCCCGGATTAAAAGTTCTGTAACAGAAGTTCTCGTAAATAAGTTTTAAATAAAAAGCACGGCTCTTTCTTGAACCTGTTCTAGTTTGGCAATGTTAGCTTTTGTAAAAGGGTCCCATATAACTGCAGTGTGATCTAAAATGGGCAGTACAATGGATTTGTAAGCCAGGAGGCGAACAGAAGGGGAGGAAAACTTAAGAGCTCGCCTTAGGAAAAAGAGTTTATGGTTAGTGTTTGTAGTTTACATAATCAATATGAGTATTCCAATTAAGATCGCTTGAAATCCACAGCCCTAAATATTTACACTTACTAACTTCAGAGAGGAAAGTGTTATTAATACTGTATTCAAACTGCAAAGGTTTCCTTTTCTGTGTTATTCTCATGAAAACTTTTTTCAACGTTGATCACCATCTGCCATTCACGGCACCAGGAAGCAACCTTTTGAAGTGCACGGTTAAGCAATAATTGATCCAATTTGGTGTTAATTTCGGAGTACAAAACACAATTGTCAGCCAAAAGTTTGATGTGAACTGGAATATCTCGTACAATATCATTGATGTATATGAGAAACAAAAGTGGCCCTAACACCGAACCCTGGGGTACTCCAGAATCCACCGCTACTGATGCAGATAAACTGCTACAAAAGGAAACAAACTTTTCTGCGGGTTAGGTACGCAGCGATCCATTCAATTAACTTATCATTTTTTAAAACATTATGCAATTTATAGAGCAGCTTTTTGTGAGAAACTTTGTGAAATGCCTTAGAAAAATCCATGAATATAGCGTTGATTTGTGTACAATTGTTAATTGATGTTGCAAAATCGTAGATTGTTTCTGCCAGCTGAGTACACGTCGCGAATCCTTTTCTAAAACCGTGTTGATAATTGCTTAAAAAGTTACGGTTATCAAGAAAATTTAGCATTTCAGTATGTATAATGTGTTCGAGTAATTTGCAAGCTGTTGATGTTAGTGAAATCGGGCGATAGTTGTTAATGTTGTTTCTCCTTCCACTTTTATGCAACGGTTTGATTCTGGCTGTCACCCAGTCATTCGGTAGTTCACCATCGCGTAATGATTTATTAAATAAAACATGCAAATACTTGGACACCCACTCGGCATATTTTTGAAGAAACGAATTTGGGATGTTGTCTGGCCCTGGGGACTTCTTTACATTAAGTTCTAACAGCATATTTATGCCTGAAATGGCCCAACAAGAAGGAATTTCTTAGCATTCTACCAGAAGCGTTATTATGAAAGAGAACCTGCCGAAGTGTTTTCTTTGCCTGTACAAGCTGTATGTCTATAGTACATTCTTTTTGTCTGTATACAAGATGCCTATTGGGACCTTGTTTGTTACACTCGTTCACTCGTGCTGTGCTGCCATTTGCAGTGCCTGCTGCAGCAAGTTTCAAGCCATGTTTTGGGACTTTTCATTTTAAGGTCTTTATAGGTGTATTGTCAGGAGAATAAATAAACTTCCTTGTCATTGTCAAGTTCCCCTACAAAGTTCACAAAACCCACGGACTCGTCGAGCACATAAAAGAAATCAAAGTAAGAAGGTGCAGGGGCCTGCTCAAGTGCTTCAGTAACACAGCACACTGCCGGTGTGTTCTCTAAACAGACGAGGCTGCATTCAACATTGAGCGATCTTAAAAAAGAAAAATCTAAATTATGGGGTCTAACGTGCCGAAACTGCCCAGTAAGTTATGACCGACGCCATAGTGAAAGATTGCAAAAGTTTTTTGACCATCCGGAGTTCTTGAACGTGCTCCAGAGCACGTGAGCGCCTTTGCATTTTGCTTCCATTGAAGTCTACAGCTGCAGAAGCTGGGGATCAGCAGCAGACTGCCATAGCCACTGACACACCGTGCTAGGTGTGTAAGCCAATGAGAAAATTATTTGTGCACTAAAGATTTTTCCAATCACTGACAAGCAGCGCAGTCACACTTGCCTGTGTTGTTGCCATCTCCGCAGGGGTATCAGCTGGGATGGCAAAGGTGGTCTCTGCTACGGCGACGGGTGACCCATGCAAGGCCACTGCGTCGGCAGTCGCAGGGGGAGCATCTGGGATGGCAAAGGTGGTCTCGGCTACGGGAACGGGTGATCCATTCAAGGCCACTGCGTCGGCAGTCGGAGATTCTCTGGCAACAACAAACGACTCCCCAAGCGCCAGCAATGGCTCGGGTGGAGTGCCTGGGCAAATACAACAGCACTATGAGTAACTCTGGGCCAAAAAAAAACATAGACATAAAAGGTCTTTCAATCTTGACTTCTTTTTTTGTTTATTGTTTATTGTTTAAGTTTATTGTTTCATGCAATACAATTGTACTCCCCACGAGCCAAGACTAAAGGAGAATATAGTCTATCGACTTAAACCCCTTAAACTTCGTAAAGTAGAGGCACTTGCCTCCTCCGCCTTCACTCCTTGTTTCTTTTTCGCGCTCCTTCCTCGACCGTGGCACCGCCTACACCGGTTGAGCATAGCAGACGACCTTTTGCAGAGTGAATGCACGCATAGCAATGCAGTGCGCTTGAACACGAAGTAACTTCGTGTATAGCATGGGATTTCTATACGGAGAGTTATATATATATGTTGTAATGAAGAAAAAGAGCACACGGACAAGGCCAGCCAGATCGACTGTTCAATGCCTGCAGTGCAACCAGTAGGCAACCCGGATCGCCAGTGCTTAGCACGAGTGGGAGCCATTCGTGCAACCAGCTGTTCCTGCTCTGCGTCACCTGCCTTTTCAATTACGAACAGACGCTACCATCTGAACTGTTCAGTACACCCCTTTACAATTGGTGGAGGTGCGGAGTATTCAAGAACATTTACACCCTGGAACTCCGGTCTCGGACTCTGCCTTCCGTCATGCCCGACTCTCCCCAGCCGACGTCGCCACCACCCTCCGTTGCCTGCTCTGGCGCTCTCCCGCTCCGCCATCCCGCGGTTTTCAGCGGTACGGATGAGCAAGACGTCAATGACTGGTTGTCTACCTATGAACGGGTGAGCTTGCACAATCGTTGGGACGATACCGCCAAGTTAAATGCCGTCATCTTCTACCTTGCGGGAGTAGCTCACCTGTGGTTTAAAAATCACGAAGCCAACTTTCAGTCCTGGTCCGCGTTCAAGACCAGTTTCGCTGAAGTGTTCGGTCGCCCCGCCGTCCACAAGTTGCGCGCCGAGCAGCGGTTACGAGAGCGAGCTCAACAACCCGGTGAAACATTCACCTGTTATATCGAAGAGGTTCTCGACCTATGCAAACGTGTGGATGCTTCTATGCCCGAAAATGACAAATTGAAACACATTTTGAAGGGCATCGCCGATGACATCTTCCAAATGTTGATCGCCAAGAGCCCGCATACCGTAGCAGAGCTCATAAACTTGCGCCAAAGCTACGACGAGTTGAGGAGGCAGCGCGCTTTGACCAGGCGCCCCTCAGTGGCTGACGAGACCCTCTCTTCCATGACAGTATTGTCTGAGCGCTCCCCCCTGCTCACACAAATCCAAGCTTTCGTGCGGGAGGAAGTTGCACGACAGCTTTCTCTACTACCCTTCGCTGAGCTACCCCAACAACAACAGCCGCTGCCGCAACAGCCTCCTACACAGCTCGCTCCGACGCTCCGGCGGGTTATTGAAGAGCAAGTTGCTGAGGCTCTACCAATGCAGCATCAGCAGTCCCCTGTCGCAGCGCCACTTACTTACGCATCCGTCGCCGCGCAGCCTCCTCGTCAACCACTCGTTGCGCTACATCCACGGCCGCTACCACCCGTTCATCATCCCGTTCATCGACCTCCTCCTGCCTTTGCTAATCCTTGGTGTACGCAAGACAACAGGCCCATATGTTATGCCTGCGGTATTCCCGGCCATGTTGCACGACTCTGCCGCCGCCGCATGCTGCACTCTGATGGCTTTGCGCAGTCGCCTCCCTACGCCGACGTGCAACCTTTCCATGACACTTCTTTTAGTCGGCAGTCGAACAGGCCACCAGCCGAGCGCCCGGTCCTTACACGTCGTTCACCTTCCCCGCGTCGCCGCTCGTTGTCCCCGATGCGTCGGCGCCCTTCACCCACGCAAGAGGAAAACTAAGCGCCGCAGTTCAGGAGGCAGGAACTGCGTCGCCATCGATCTGTACAAGTCCTCCATTGTCGCCTGCGAACGTTGTCGACCTTACTGTTGACGGCGTCTCTACCGTTGCGCTAATTGATACTGCAGCAGCCGTGTCTGTCCTAAACGAACGCCTCTCTCGCGCTTTACGAAAAGTTACGACGCCACTTTCTGGGTTTTCTCTTCGCACAGCAAGCGCCCAGCCAGTTCGGCCTTCAGCAGTATGCACAGCTAGAGTTATTATTCAGGGCGTTCTCTATATTGTGGAGTTTGTGGTTCTGCAGTCATGCTCTCACGACGTCTTACTCGGGTGGGACTTTCTTTCGCGAAATAACGCTGTCATCAACTGTGTGCATGCTGAAGTCAAATTATCGCCTCTGTGTGACGTGCACCTCGTCGACGCCACTTCTCTTCCCACTAAGCTAGTCCTTCGGGAAGACATCGCCATACCGCCGTACTCGTCTGCCGTTGTTCCCGTCTTTTGTGGCGCTGTCCTCTTCACTCCTTCGGAACTCTTCCTAACCCGCAAAGATGTTCCCCTCCCTTTCGCCACGCTTGACATTTCAGCTGGTTTCAGCTCCATCGTTGTCTGCAATCCCCTTCCTACAGCCCTGAAGGCTCTTTGCGGCGAAGCACTTGGCCGTGTTCAGCCTCTTGATGACATGTTTATTACCGACGTGCCGGATGCTTCGCATGCAGAGCTCACTGACTTCTGTGCACTTTCCACTTCTGCTCCGCCATCACCTGACTTATTCACACCTTTCATTGCCGACGACCTTACTTCCGAGCAGCGCTCCTAGCTTCTTCACCTGCTTGCCCAGTTCCGTTCTTCTTTTGATGTCGCTCAGCCTACTCTGCGCCGCACGTCAACCGTCAGCCACCACATCGACACTGGCTCCAACGTGCCTTTGCAGCAGCGCCCGTACCGCGTCTCAGCCAAGGAGCGTCAGGTGATCAGTGAGCACGTCGACGACATGCTTCAGCGCGGCGTCATTCGACCTTCCCATAGCGCGTGGGCATCACCGGTGGTTCTCGTCACAAAAAAAGATGGTTCCATTCGGTTCTGCGTCGATTAGCGCCGTCTTGATAAGATAACGCGAAAAGACGTGTACCCTCTACCGCGCATTGACGACGCTCTGGACAGCTTGCAAGGCGCTGAATTCTTCTCTTCGTTGGATTTACGCTCGAGCTACTGGCAGGTCCCGATGTCAGCAGTTGATCGCTCTAAAGCCGCATTCATTACTCCAGATGGTTTATACGAACTTAATGTGATGCCATTTGGCCTATGCAATGCGCCTGCTACGTTTGAGCGAATGATGGACAATATATTGCGCGGCCTAAAATGGAGCACGTGTTTATGCTACCTCAACGATATCGTTGTGTTCACCCCTGATGTCGTGTCGCAAGATCTTGTTGCAAATGGTTGTAAATAACACGTTAACGATCGAATGCCAACATCCTGGCCTCTAGCAAACCATCAGTAACCTAAATAATCCGCTCCGTCCTTGCCACTTGAATTCGCGGCACGTATAAGCTACGGCGCTCAAAGGCTGGCAGAGGGCACGGACGCACTAGCCTTAGTGTCTTACAGCAAGTGTATCTCAGAGACATAGTGGCCGTATGAACTAATAGTTGAACGAACAAGCAAGTGAATGAGCGGACGACCGCATGTTTTCTTTGCGAGTGCTCCACCCCCGCATCATAACCTTCAGGCACTTTAAAGCTCACGCAAATTGGCACGTTGTGGGAATCGTGGGGTCCCATGACTGCCGCAGGCACGGCGAACGTCGCGTCGGGCGTATCCGAGCCAGCGATGTTGGGGAGAGGGGAAGCTTTCCTTTCGCGGGCGGCGCACGGGAATCGCAAGCGCTATCAGCGCCACCAGGTGGGTCATGTGAGATCCCGCTGACATCACCCGGGTCTCTTTGGTCCCCAGCAAGCGGCGATAGCGGAAGTCTCCGCAGCTGCTCTTGTATTCCCGCACGTGGTTAGTCAACCGCGTTCTTGCCACGGCCGCCCGTATTCCCCAGTTGGCAAGTTGGAAGCCCTTTTTTTGCCTAGTATATTATTCTCTTCGAGGGAATCCTCAGCGATGTCAACTATAGCTAGCTGGCCTGCTCGAAGTGTTAGTTGTAGTCGTAATAAATGCTTTCCGAGTGTACACGTGGTTGTCTATTGTTTCCTCGAGCTTGTACCGGACCGTGGTTGATGGGCAGGCATGCGCCAACCGCGGGACTCGGTGTGTCGAGGCAGAGAGCCGTTGGCATCCCCCCCTTACCCCAACAACATACGTCTCAAAGACCTATGATGCTGCCGTTCAGCGACGAATGCACCCCGTAACTCGGTTTCGGGAGAGCACGCACGCTTTTCATCGGTGCCTTTGTACTGCAAATCTACCAGGCGGCCACCAACGACGAACAAGAACAAAAGAGGAAAACAAAGCTATTCGCTAGTAAGTAATTACAAAAGGCAGAGTTGCTTTCCTAAAAAGAGTTTTCATGCTTGAGCCTCAAATGTCAAAAAGATTTAGCTGAATCACACGTTTTCACACGCAGATTTGCGTGCCCGCAAAATTCAAGCCTGTTGGCGTACAAGACAATTAAGCTTCTTGCCTTTGCTGAAACTATTTTGGCATGCGAAGGCGCAGCAGGTCATGGTGATGGAAAATGCCATGAAACGACGTCGCACTTGCTGCAAAACTTAGTTCAAGGCGGTCGCAAACCAAAACAACGAGGAAGAGCGACGGCGCCAACATGTGTTCCTCACCAGTCGGTAGGCACTTCTCAGGAGAAAATGGCGATGGAGCGTGATCATAAACAAACGCAGCCAGTGCCCGGCGGCGCGACGGCCCACGCGATGCCATTAGGCCAATACCAACGCGACGTTGGCCTCGGACACGGCGTGCGAGGAGGAGGCGGCATTCTTCAAAGCGTATCGCTACTTTTACATTGAGGGGCTTCATATCAACTGGGTCCTGATCACGGTGGTAGAATAGGAGAGGTGGCCAAACGAGTGCCACAAGCGCATCACCACACCTCTCGAGTTTCTACAGCGGTCGCCTGGGGGCAACAGGGTTTTCATGGGCTCAAAGATGTGCATCACAAGCTTTCGCTGTGCTGTAAAAGGTTGGTTATTATCGCAAATTTTGGGGGCTTTAAAATGTTTGTGTTTTTAATAGCTTGTAGAGGCTGTCTGCCGGCCTTGCCCACAAATATGAGGGTATCAGGTTCTATGGGCCTTAAACATTTCTGATCGGCTCCATTAATCTCGACAAGACTGACACAGCTCTCATAGCAAGGGGCGCGCGTGTATTTTTCTGGAAGCGTGAAAATTCTTACCGGCGAGTGCACAGCGTAAAAAAATATTTGGCTTTCACGTCATTGTGGGCAGCAATGAGCTTAATTTATCATCGTCTAGCTGTAACTAAATTTCACTGTTGTGCGGTCACCACTTTTTAATTGCTGTTCAGTTCCCTTCAGGCGCCTGAACGGCGCCTGCGCCAGTAGTGTCAGATGGTGAATGCAAACGGGCACGCGCCTACGAAATGCTGGAAACTGCAAACGACGGGAGTAGACGCCGTTCTGTCTAGACAGAGCGGCGCCGCCCAGCTTCGTGTTCGCGGCTGACCTTGGCCGGTCACTATGAACAACGAACAGAAATGGCGTGAAACACGCGCAGTAAGTGAAGCCGCAGTGACCGTTGTAGATGCAGCGCAGTAGAATTCACTTGAGATGCACATTGCAGACAGAACGCGCACGCTGAAGCTTCTACAAGGCATACGTAAACGTGCTGCATGCGTAAATCCGCACGATAAGTCCACTTTAAGCGACGGAAACTATTCAATGGTATTGAAGACCTCCCTGGTATAGGGCACTATGGCACGAAGCTCTTTCTCAAAAGTCGGAGACGTAAAAATAGTTTGAAAGCTCGCAACGTAAGCCGGCTACGTACTTTCAAGTCAAAGTGGCGCAGAAAGTGTCGATGAACTTTGATATTTATATCCGATGGTCCTCCCAGCGATTTATTCTTTTCAGTGGCGTGCTTGGAAACTAACGATTTCCGAACCCAACGTGCTACATTAACTGGATTTTTCCAGTTAATGGAAATCCAGTAGTAACTGGATTTTTCAATGGGCCAAGCGTATTTAGGAAAATCAGAAGCACAACTTCGCGGTTATCTTAGGTTTATTATTTTCCCAACAGTTTCGGTCGGTGGACCGACCTTTTTCAAGGGATACAGGAAAATCTTGCAACAGTCTTTTTATATCTTCAGGTAGAGAAAGAAGGCGCCAAAAAAAGGTGAGAAAGGAGAGATAGCGAGATATATAACAAAGTTGAACATGAAAAAAAAAAAAAAATCAAAGCCCCGCCATCCGAAAAACCAAACCAACTTTATCCTCACCTACTCATCTACATTACCGCACGTGAACAACATCCTAGCCAAACACTTTAATATCATTCAGCAGAGCACACGTTTGTCTTCAATTTTCACAGAGCCACCCCGAGTTGTCTATCGCCGGGGAAGAAATCTAAGAGATATCCTCGTCAGAGCTAGGACCACCACGGTTCAAAACACAGAATCAGGCTGCAGACCTTGTGGTAAACCCCGCTGCAAGGTCTGTAAGCACATGACTTCAACCTGTCTTGCTAAGGCTACTTCCTCTGATTTCGCATTCAAAATTAAGGAACCACTAAATTGTGACAGCAGCAATGTGATCTACATGCTCCATTGTGAAGTCTGCGACCAACAGTATATAGGCCAGACTGGAACCGCGTTCAGACTCCGTCTAAATAACCACAGAGCTCACACCCGCGCACTACCACATCTCCCATTCTCAAAACATATCAGTCTGCCTGAGCATTCATTTGATAAAATACGTGTCACTCTTCTCCAGTCAGGCTTCCGCTCTTCTCGTGAACGGGAACAAAGAGAGTCATATTTTATCCACAAATTTAGAACAATCACGCACGGCATAAATGAACACATGGGAAACCTCTCGTTTCTTTGTCCATAAGTTAAATTAGCTAAAATCAGAACTTAATCCCCGCATAGGCAAGCCGAACACGTGTGTGATGTCGAAAGAATGCGCACTACCCCAGTGGGGGAGCGGACCGAACCACCCACATTATTGTGCCTTGCTTTTTAATTTCATGCTTATTTTGCCACGCTGTTACTATTATATTTGCAGGTTATTTCTTCTTGTTTCGTGTTTCTCGTGTTTTGCCCTTGCTTTTCAATTTCAATTTCATGCTGATTTCGCCACGCTGTTACTGTCATATTTGCAAGCTGCTTCTTCTTCTTTCGTGTTTCTCGTGTTTTGCCCTTGCTTTTCAATTTCATGCTGATTTCACCACGCTGTTACTACATTTGGAGGTTATTTCTTCTTCTTTCGTGTTTCTCGTCTTTCGCCCTTTACTTTGTCTGGCACGACGAGGTCTTGGTGTCTTTCCTTTAACTCTCCCTCACTCTCCCTTTTTTTTTTTTTTTTGCATGTTCAACTTAACATGACAGGCGTGTCCGTCAATTGTGCATGTGAAACACGCTTAACAGCGACCTTGCCCTCTGCTTTGTCTGGCACGACCAGGTCTTGGGGTCTTTCCTTTAACGATCCAACCTTTTTTTTTCTTTTTCTTCATGTTCAACTTTGTTATATATCTCACTATCTCTCCTTTCTCACCTTTTTTTGGCGCCTTCTTTCTCTACCTGAAGATATAAAAAGACTGTTGCAAGATTTTCCTGTATCCCTTGAAAAAGGTCGGTCCACCGACCGAAACTGTTGGGAAAATAATAAACCTAAGATAACCGCGAAGTTGTGCTTCTGATTTTCCTATATATATATATATATATATATATATATATAGTAACACATACATATCTACATACATAAAGAACATGTTTTGTTTTCCATTCAATGATAAATGCATTACCTTGTCAAAAGTGAGGGAATAGCATTTATAAAAGCGTGGTCTTTCCAAATGAAATAGATTGGCAGGTAGTACAGCGCTGCTCCTGTGCGTGTATCTGCATTCTCATCTTTTTGCAATGTTTAAACTCTCACAAAGAAAGGAACCAAAGGAAAGAAGGCAGCTGCTCACTGTCTAGGTTGCTGTCTGGTTTCGCATCGCCGGCGTGGTGGGAGGAGCTGTCGGCCTCGCAGTCTGAACCCTGGACGTATGTTTCGTTGTTCGCGGCCGGAGCATCGTCGGCCGCTACGTTGGCTGCACCCTCCCCAGCCTGACAAAGTTCGAGTGCTTCATCATGGGTCACCAGGTCCGGGCTCGAAGGCACGTCTGCCGAACCACCGGGCAACAGACGAGGGACGAGTGTCCCAGGACCGGCCACTTTGCACTCAGTTGTCGGGATATCTGTAGGACATGGCAACGTGCAAGGAGACGTGGCTTGGATGGCGCACACTTCGAGCCCTGCTCCGCCTGCTGTGTCAACGGTGAAACTTGCCCCAAATGCAGGGGTGCTCGGGGACAACACCAGTGGCGTGCTTGTTCCCAAGGAAATGGCTCCCAGATGCTCTTCCGCAAAGTTCAGCAGGCTTCCGGCCCTGGAATTTCAGGAATAATGCATAGACGTCAGACTCTCAAGTTCTGCAAGACGCGTAGCACCACCTGCCGGTGCGAAGAGGTAATAATTGAGTAGTGAAAAGTCCAACTCCCTTGCTAAGTTGCCTAAGCAGCTAGCGAGTGTGAAACAATGATTTAACTTCATTTTGGTTCATATTGCGAATGTTTTGCGCATTTAACACCCAGAAAGATAGCCATGAATTTCTGCACTAGTCGGGCGCGCCGCTGAACTGCCATAAAGCCATAAAGTTTTTGTTGGCTCACTCGTCAGAACGATGGCGAGCACGACGGTAACCGCGACAGCTCCGCGCGCTACGAAGAATTGCCGCAATCGACGCTACAGTTGTGTTGTAAATGTGAAGGTCTGAATAACAACGTTCAGTTTTACCGATTTCCATCGCAGTCGTATGAAGAAGAAAGGCGAGACTGCTGGATACGGGCCGCTCAACGTGTTGGGTAAGCGAGTTACTCGCGTTCTTCACAACACAGCCGCTCACAGTGTTGTTTTAAGCGTCTGCTAAAAATCCAAGGGTACTGAGCGGTGCTGTAGCTCCCGCGAGACAGAAAGATGCGGCGTGCAGGCACCTGTAGGAGGCTTACGTTCGTTATTTTCGCACGCTGTTTGCTGCCTTGGAAGACGTTTTCTGTTTGCTGCCCGAAAATGGCTATGGAAGAATTTTTTCTCTGTAAATAATTATGACATTAAACATTACGATAAAATGCTTAACTCTTTGAGGGTCGAATTTTTTTGCCAAATGCGACCCCCCAGGGGTCGATTTTTTTTAATTGCCGATTTAAATTCTTCGAAAGAACCTATTTCGAAAAAATGATCGTAATTTTTTTAGAGTGACTGTAAAGTGACGAGAAAATCATTTGTGTTGTAAAATACACAATGTTTATTCATGGATAAGATAAGTGCACTGAAAAATGGTTGTGTGCACGTCCGGAAACCGAAACAAGTGAGAAAGAAGCCTTCGTCTTAAATCCAACAAGGTGTGATAGAGCTTTTTGAGGTCTCCAAAAAAAAGGGATACGTAAAAAACAGCAGCATTGTTTGTGTATATACGCGCCTGCCCGGGAACAGATGTAATCACGCCGCGGTGAGCCATAAACGATCGAGTAACAAGTGGTCACCCTTTGAGAGACTTGAAACCAGATAGCCATCAGTTTAGCGCATGCAACAACTAGCAAACGCTAACACGTGTTCAAACGAATAAATGCTAAATATTGTTCGCGACCACTTTTAGGTTTGTTTTGACTTCGGTTGTACCCCGCGAAAACGGACACGCATGTACCTCCGTTTGCAGTAAGTATAAACGAAAGACAACCGTGAAGAGAACATTCGAAGATGCGCGATAACACGCTTGAACACACAGGAAGCGAGAAAAAAAATTAAATTAAATTATGGGGTTTTACGTGCCAAAACCAGTTCTGATTATGAGGCACACCGTAGTGGGGGACTCCGGAAATTTGGACCACCTGGGGTTCTTTAACGTGCACCTAAATCTAAGTACACGGGTGTTTTCGCATTTCGCACCCATCGAAATGCGGCCACTGTGGCCGGGATTCGATCCCGCGACCTCGTGCTCAGCAGCCCAACACCATAGCCACTGAGCAACCACGGCGGGTGACACAGGAAGTGAGAGCTGTAGCGAGAACTGAAAAGGCGAAGGTCACCAGGGCCATTCGCCCCTGATAAAGCAAGCTTTGTACCACTGACCGTAAGCTACATAGCTAACTAAATTAATCATATATGTGCTTCATCGCTTTGACATTATGTACGTACCCAAATTTAACACATTTAGGCACTAGACAACGGACGTCGGAGTGCTTGCCTCGAACTCGATGTACAATGCTCGCTGTACTTGCGAGTTGCAGCGTGCCGAAATAACACCTGAAACTTCTTTTACATTGTACACGTACTTCGCTCTGCTGAGCTTCCTCCCTTTCCAAAGCATGGATGGGCAGAAGAAGCTTTCCAGGTCCTTGATTGTTAGAAAACCGTGCCTCAAAACAACCGAAACAGGGGGCTCCATTGTGGCCTATGCAGCTTCGCTTGCGGACAGCTCTCTTTACACTACTCAGTTTGCGCCAAGGCTGTGATGGGGGCGCTGGTGGCGGGTTTTTCCGCAGTGCCGCCTCGGCAGAGTGAAGGCTATTGCACCCTTCTCGTCATAATTATTATGTATTGGAATGTCAGCAGACAGGAAGGGAACCAGACGAAACTGAGGAAGAAACAGAAAAAGGAACAGGAAGGGTGCTGGACAGACAACCAACCTTTTTTTTCATGAGAACGCCCTGCAACAACAAACGGAGTATGCGTGGTAGCATTGCAAATCATTTCAAGGTAATCACTCTTACCACACACAATGGCGCAATCACACCCTTGTCGAGACCAAATATGTAGATATGAAAGGCTTATATTATCTTACTTTTCTGTTGAGCCTTACCACTACGTAATGTCATGATGCACCAAACTGCCCAACATGCCACTCTTATGAACTCGTCATAACTATAAATAAACACTCCAACCATAAGTGGGTTGCACACTGCGACGGGCGACCGTGTCGCTGGAATATTATATTGCAGATTGATCCGCTACCTGGACGATTAATGCGAAAGCACAAGGTCCCTCACCCATGGCCACAAGCTTACAGGTGCAACCAACAAGTTGATGGACACAGCACGAAGCCTTCTCTAGATTTAAAAAAATTCTGGGGTTTCAGGTGCCAAAACCACAATCTGATTATGAGTAGGATGGAGCTCCCGATTACTTTTGACCACCTGGCATTCTTCTTGCGAATATTTGAATTTCCAAACAGCTGTTTTGAATATTGCACTCTTCAATAATTGCTTAAAAAAAACAAAAGTTATGACTTTTCGAAGTACGATGACCGATTTTTATGTTTAGCTTCACTGCAATAGAGTTGTGTTATGCAATGAAGCACATCTGCCATACAGTAAAGCATACCAAGAGTGGAAAAAGGCACTGTAACGGGGCATGCTGTTCCTTATGCACATGTGCACGCACAGTCCTCAGTTACAGTGAGAACACCAAGACGTCTAATAAGTGTAACCAAGACGTCTAACCAGAGTAAAAGCATTAGTATGAATCTTGTTTATGCTTCCTCTTGTGATGGCAGTAACCTACATTTTTAATTTGTGCATTTACGAGTTCTCATTACGAGACACTAAAGTGAAACCTGTAACTCAGTTTTCGACTGATAAAGTTGTTTTTTTTTTCAACACTATTGTTAATTTCGTGGCAATATGTGCATTATTAGAGCAGAAAACGAAGATGACAGTTCCATTTTTTTATTTTGCGCCGAAACCCTAGTGCTGGTATGTCAGTGGGCCTCTTCGATTATCAGTCCACGACAGTCCCGGACTGATTGGGACTGCTGTCCTGCATTCCATTTTCTTGAAGAGCTTCAGACCGAGAGCAGCCAGAATGGCGTTCGTTTTTCATGGACTGTGTGTACTAGTACGAAAATCATATAGTACGCTCGCTACTGACAGCACTACCCACTACGCCCCACGCAGTGTAAAACAAATATGTGAAGATGCTTATTGCAATAGGTTTGGCAGTGACAGCCGTGAATGAGGCATCCGACGCGGGAGGAGATTTGCTGGTACTGGAATAAGAAACTGAGTGCACGCCGGCGTTTTCACATGAGACGAGTGGGCAAGTATTGCGGTGAAGGTGCCGTGCGGGGCGGTTATGTTCTCGAATGGGCGCGCCTCGCGCCTTTTTTTTTTTTTTTTTACATGGCATCTAGCAGCCGGATAATGTATGTATCATATGATTGCAGTTTGGCAATGTACTGAACTTTAGTGCACAAAAATCATGTTTTCTGGGAACGTATGAACCGGTAAAAAATAAGCGTAACTCTATTGGTCACTTTTTCTTTGTTCTCGATCGCAAATGTTGGCACCGGGAAATCAATGAGGTTCTACTGTATATTCCCATATTTGGGCTGTTGCAGCTCAGTAAAGGTTCTTGAAACCTGCCAAGTTTAGTCTCTGGCTCTTCTAGAATAAAATGCAGTCTATCTTTACTGATAAAAGTAACTATATGCCCATGCAGATGCTGTCAAAATTCATGACATCTTTGTGAAGGAACTTTGAAGGGTTCCTGAACCACCCTTCAGGCTTGGCCAAAAAAAAAAAAAAAACAGTCCACTGGTAGCATATGCTGCTGTGAACATTTCAGACAAATTTTGCAGTTGCATGCAGCGCGTGGAGCTCGCAACAGAACGCAAAGTCACACTCTCTTTTCAACAGAAGCGTCTTTTCGGGATGCTTTATTAGGTAATATAGCAGATTCCCATATGCGGCTGCTATTGGCCAATAAATTACATCAATCAAGAAGGATGTTTGAATCAGTGCACTTCTTCCTACCGTTAACGTGTATATTTATTGACGCCCTTTAATAAACAGGCTGAAGTAAGCGAAAACCTGCCTTTTGAATTTCGATACAAATTTTGTACTTCGGTACGAAGCTGACTATTGTATGCTCACGTTTGGCCGCGGCAGCACGCGTAGGTGTCGTCTGCGTGTGAGTGTCATAGCCATCGGGTGTCGCCAATTTCGACAAGTTTGGAACACTCACCTAGCTTCAAAACATGCGAAACATAAGGTCAGACCACATGCATGCGCATATAATTCACTTTGTATTCAGCTAATGATTCAGCAAAATGCGCAAGTTGGATGAGGCCACTATTCATCGGTCAAGTTGGCTGCAGGAAAAAGCCAGTGTGCAACTCATAGCATGGCCAGACTGGAGCATATAAGCGCGAGCGTGCACTGAAGCTTTGTCGTGCACGAAACAAACGCTGCGCATACGCAGTACAGTTTCATGTAGCTGCAGTCTGCTGCATAGCGTAGATACCGCGGGCGCCGTGCTTATACATATATATATATATATATAACACAAAGACAACAAACAAACTTTGAACAAGTACGCAGATTTCAAAGACCATGACATGCACTGAAGAACAGATCTATGCCCAACACCAGGCCAAGAAAGGCAATGGTTTTCAGCCACAGACCTCGAAATAAATGATCTACCTCTTTTTTGTGATAATCCTATTGATGCAGTGCTCACGCATTTCAGTAACCAAAAATTGAAGAAGTCGGTTACGCAGAAGTGAAAATTGAAGCAAAACTTGTCGCTACAGTGGCTGCCAAGCACCAAATGCTTTTCGTTAATAAAATTAAGTTGAATGTTTGCACTTGTTTTTGTATCGTATCTTGTCTCCATCCACTCGTTTGTGCACAAAAGCCTACTGTCACGATTTAGTTTTCTCCATTTAGAAGGACATCAGCAAACCGAGAGGCATAAGGGTCACTCACGAGGTGTCGCCGTGCTCGGGAGCCTCCTCTTCCTCAAACAGCTTGCGGCGAAGCGCGCCACTCGTATCGAGCTCGGGGCTCTGCAGGGTGAAGTTGACGAGAGTGATCTGGCGCGTGTCGACCAGCGGTGTAGAGGCCAGCTCCTCTAAATTCTGCACAATGCGCTGGGCCTCGCGCAACACCATCGAGCTGCTCATGGGCGGAGACTCGGGTGTGGCCAGCATGTTGCCAGGAGGTGCACGTGAGAAGCCAGGTGCCTCCTGCAATGGGAATGGAACACACAAATGGAACAATTCAACAAGAGGAAGGCTGCAGTAGCGAGTTCGGCTGGACTGGCCGGTACAGGTGCAAACTAAAGTACCTGGAACAAGGGATCTGCGACCGAACTGCATCCAAACACCCTTTGGTGGCCTCAAGGCTGATGGAGGGCACTTGGATTGAACTTCTACAATCGCCAGCAAGCGTGCATGCACGATTCAATTTCTTGCATCCCCTTTAAGCTGCTAGAGGGCACTACGATGCAGTTCGGCCACAGCTCCCATGTTCCAGTTACTTTTGTTTGCACCTGTACATTACTGAACTTCAAGGAAACACTTGGAACAGGACATTGACGAGAGGCAGCAAACGCGGCGCTTACTAACAAACAATTTTTATTGCATGTCAACATGAATGCATACTGGAAGTACATTAAATGCAAGGGAACAAACAAAGATAACTGAACAGTGCTATAACTACACCATAGTGAAATCAATGTACCTATCTAACTCGTGACATAGCACACTTAATGGTGACATCTTATGTTCCTGTTCCTTTGTTACCTTATCCTGGATGTACTTCAGACATACACTAACGTCAACGCGCAATAAAAATTGTTCGTTAGTCAGTGCTGCATCGCAAATCGACAAGCTCGGTGCATACACAGATCATGTGCCGACGACTACATATGCAAAATGTCAAACTGCTGCACAATGCTAAAGCAGCTTAAATTTCAAACGAAAGACCGTGCACTCCCTCCCTTCCTCTTAAAAGAACCACACTTGTCAGAGAATCAAGGACATACATATAAATGTCTCAATGTAACATGATATGACCGCAATGTCCTTTAACATCACAAAGCAAAACATTGGCTATTGCAGACACAGTAGTGGAGGGCTCTGGATTACCCTTGACCAACTGGGTTCCTTTAATATGCACCCACCACAAGTTTATCATTAGCACAACAGGTCACTAACCAATTTCAAAAAACAATAAGAACTGATGTTTTTGAGTCGGTACAGATTCCTGATTTACAAGGTATTAAACTTCAGGGATCAAACGAAACGTCTTCTTTGACATTGGTCAGCGTATGCTTTTACCCAACCAGATGGCGATCCGTTGAACTATTGATTACACAAGTTTTTGTTGCATTTCCTCTTAACTGAAATGCAGATATCTGAGCTGGGTATTTAATCCATGAACTTGTGCTTGGCACAAGTTGTACGTGGCACAAGAAAAAAAAATTATTTCTTCTAGCACAGCCGTGCCACGTGAAATTGTAATAATGCATGACGCTGGTCAAACAAGCACACCAGAGGCAATACCACTTGATTTCAGCCTTTATGCCTAGGCTGCCAAGAAATAAAACATCTTAGCCGCGCCTCTGGTCATTAAACTTCTGCCCTAGACTGTACCTTCCAATATTTCATACTCTTTAAGATAGTCTTCAAGATAGTTAAAACGGAGTTGGCTGGTTATAGATGCTGGAATGCGTTGCCCCAACACTTGATTCGGGGCTTCTACTGGCACTTTAGGAACTCATCGCATGCCAATGTTGTGAAATATAAATATACTTGCTCCGCCCTAAACGAAACATGGCAACTAAGTCAAGCATTTGACAGGAACTTTCCTTCCACAACTCGCCAGTGGACAACACTGAAAAGTGTAGCAGCACAACTACACTCCTAATTTGAGTGAGACGGGTGCTTAGGTATGACATCAGTATTGAAGTAGTCCTCCCTACAATTATTTTTTTCTTCAATCACAACGCTGCTGTGCCATAGGGCAGCTTTCAGTGTAGGCAGTGATATCTTCAAAAGAGGGCAGGCAGTGCAACGCAAATTTACAAAAGCAGCTTTTTCGAGGGCGAGCAAATGATATTGTTAATTTGGCCCTTTGTTTTGCAAGTGCTGCAATAATGTCGGAATTCTTTTGTTTGTGCAGTGTCTTGTATTTTGAGAGTCTTAAACACAACGAAATACATTTCCAAGTGTTTCGTACTCTATTCAGGTAATTCTGGAATACGAGTATCTAGTCAAATGTATTATACATTTAAATGTCTTATAACATGCCTGCAAATTATTACGGTTGAGCGGTTTTTGATGACGCGTTTGGTGCAATGATGATGACGCGTTTCGTGCAGACGACCGTGTGTGCCAACGTGACGTGAACCCGGGCTGTTCAAGAACACCAAGGCCCTACAACGGGCGGGCGTCCCTTCAAGAGCGCGAGTCACGCAGCTCATTAACCCCACCTCGAAGGTCCAGTCGAGAGCTGCAGAGTGCACGACAGAAATACTGTTCTTGCACTCGAGCAGCGCTGTTTCAATTCGAGGCATGCGCCTATCAGTTTGACCAACGACTTGATCATCGTACCTACAGATGCTGCCCAAGCTAGCTGGCACAGCTGCTAGTGTTTGCAGCGCGGTTGTACGCGATAAGTTCACCTAAATTCTTCCAGCAGCACTGCCATACATGGAATTCCCGCTAGTGCCACAAAAAAATCTGGCGTATACTGCTGAGCTTTCCTTTCAACTTCTTCGCCAGTTGCAACAAGCAGTACGCCGAGCTACTCACATCTTTCTACATAAAAATTTCCACACGACAAATGAGAACTTCGCGAGGCCTATACGCCGAGCTTTGAACTATTCGCGTTGGACAGAGAAAAGATACGGGTATACCAGGGGCCTAAGACCAGATATTCGGGACCCCCGAAGCGGCCGAAAAATGGTACTAAAATATTTGCAACCGAGCTAAGCAGTCGCCGCCGAACGGCTCAGTTCCGCTCGTCTTCATGCCCTGTTCTTCTACTCTGTACGAAAAGGAAAATCGGATGATTCATTGGGCCATATTTTGTTTACTTTCTTGCAGTGTTACCACAGAATACCTACAACACGAAGCAACATAAACCACACGTTTTAGCCTTGCGTGCCGAGGACAACCAAGGCAGCTCGACCATTCCGAATCTTGCGCGGTGGCAGGTGTGAAAAAAAAATCACTGCGGGGATTGACAGTCCACACTTACACGTTTTGCGAATGCTGCTTAGTACTTGAAGATCCACTGACGTCGGTGACAACACGGGAACGCTCACCGAAAGCGCCTCGCACCGTTGTAGCCGTTGTCGAGATATGTCGCGCCCTTTCAAATGCTCAATATACGCGCTTCACGCGGTCCTCGCGTCAGAAGTAATGGCTGATGATGATGGCTTTTGGCTAGTAATGATCTTCGACTTTGCTCTTTAGAATGGGCGGGCTCCGATACAGCACCCTAGCTGTTCAAAAATAATTATTTAAAAAGCAAACAAAGGAGTAAACAAAGAAGGAACAAAAGCCTACACAAACTTCTGTTTCATTCTGTTTCATTGGGACTAAAGGTATCATAGACTTTGAGATTGGATGGTGCGCACTGTCTGCCGTTAAATCTCGGAGGCAATGTACGTCCCTATCGGCACGGCGTCAACACTCCCTATCATCATCAGTAATAATTATCTTGTCACTAGACGACTACGCGAAGCGCGTGTATTTCGGAGCGGAGCATTTATAAGTTTCAACAATGGCATAGAGAAATTTCTCTTTGACAACGGTGCAAGAAGCTTTCCATAAACGTATTGCCTTGGGACATCGCCTCCTGTAGAAAGGCTGATGCTCGGGACGATGGTGTCACAGTCTTCATAGGGTTGCTTCACTACTGAACGTAAAGCAAGTGTGGACTGTCATTCTGTGCAGTGTTTTTCAAAAAACACCGACCACTGTATTACCGCGAGATTTCGAGTGGTCAAGCTCTCGAGTTTAAGTATGAGAAACAAAAACAAGATCCAACATCGACGAAACCAGCCCTTGAGTGCGCATTGGTTGTGTAACAAGCCGGGTCAGCTCAAAGCTAAACATCGTAATTAAAAGTGCTTCACAGCTCGAGGTTTCCTTATCCCTAACTGTCAGATTAGTCCAGTCTATTCCCGGTAGGTTAAAATTGACAATGAATATAATTTTAGTGCACTCATTTACATTAGCATTAAGATAGTCACGCAGCTGTAATAAATATTCGTCAGGGGCACCAGGTTGTCTGTAAACACCACCAACTAGTATGGAAGAATCGTCATCGGCAATGCTACACTAAATGCTCTCATGAATGTCGGTGTCAGCTTTACGAGGAGGTGGGCTTTACTTAAGAGCTACTGCAACACCACGAATGTGGCGATCCATATGAAAAACTGAGCAAGAAGAGGGGAAAATGTCCAAATTATGTATGGAAGGATTCAGGCGCAAGTTTCTATGATCACCAGAACATCAGGAATGTAGAGTAAAAGCAGTTCCTTTTATTTATCAACTTTATACTTGCAATACTTCTGGCATTAAAACTATTTCTTTGCTGCCTCAGCATTTCATGACGAAAACCCCGAAGGTTGTTGACCTTTTATTTAAGCACAGCAGAAGGCACCACCATCTTGCCTGCAAATTAATTTTGATGCAAAAGCATCAAATGGCCCTTTGAGTGAAAAAGCTGACGTTTGTAGTCTGTAGCAGCAAAACAGCACTTAAATTCCCATTGGCTGCGACGCCATGTCACGAGCGCGCCTCGACAGAGCAGAGCGGGCGAAAGGGGACTCCTGCTGCCACGATAGTGCATCAGGTGTTGTGTGAGGGGAGAGGGCCACATCACTCTCGTTCTCAGAAGCTGGCGCACAGTCCACATCTCTCTCTCTCACCCCCCCTGGGCTTAGCTGCTGCGCGCACCTGCTGGCCTTGGTGGCCGCTGCTGCTTCCTTGATCTCATCGAGTAGGATGTCAGTGGCACGCAGAGCTGGCACCGCAGACTGCTGCTGCTTGCTGGTGCGGGCAGGGCAGCACGTACTGCTATGTTACATTACTCGGAACGCAAAACTCAAAGGACCGCTCAGGGGCATTTAATTGGACATTAATTCTTTCGCATTCACAACTCATAAGAAGTGCATAGGTGTCCTCAGATATTTTAGCTTTCTCTCGTCAATCTTCGTGCAACCAAATTTACATACATGGGGGTGTTACAATATATGATGCACACCTGCCAACATTAATGTTTGAACAATAAGCAAAAAAAGTTTGAAGCAACAGAAACCATAAGAATTCGGCAAATAAAAGTACAAAAAATTGTTTCAGTGGGTACTTCATATACGAACAATTTATTAAAATGTTCTTATTTTGTTCGGCATGGCCACTCGATCAGAACGGCACTTTAGAATGATATGTACCAAAGACAAACAGAGATACTAATTAGGTTTATTCATGAAATATTTATCTTCCGGCAACCAAAATTTTGTTGGCATGGTTCATTGGTTCTGTGGTGTGGGTGGCGCAGTTCTGGATAGGTACAGTGCATTGAGTTGGTCCAAAAAATCGGGACCCACCTTGGTGGCATAGTGGCTTTGGTATTGTGCTGCTAAGCCTGAGAGCGTGGGATCAAATCCCGGCCATGGCAGGCGCATTTCGACAGGAGCGAAATGCAAGAAGGCCGGGGACCTTGCATTAGGTGCACGTTAAAGAACCACAGGCGGTCAAAATTAATCTGGAGTCCCCCACTACAGCGTGCACTTCATAAACATATTGTGGTTTTGGCACATAACCCAGAATTTAGTTAGTTGTTTTAAATCATGTTAAAAATTGGTTCGCTATCGTAGCTGGGTTATTCTATGCTAACTCTCCCAGCCATGGCGCTCGAGCAATATCCGTTTCGCTAAGAAAATTAGAAATTACACGTATATAAGCATTACTTGCACAGTAGTTTCCCAGAATATTTTGAGTGGGCAAACATTTCTGTGCCCGTCAGGGCCATTGGAATTCAATGAAGCGGTGGTAAACCAGGTATGAAACAAGACCTTGCCAAAAATCGACCGTTTCGTGCATTCTTTCAAACATTGCATTTTTGTGTTGCCCAACACATTGTCCTTTCATTATAAAACAGTTTTACAAAATGCTTTTATCTTTTCCAATCCTTAGCCCCGAGGTAAAAATGCACAATTATAGCGTTTTTGAGAAATTGTTCACGAAAATCGGTCACCGAGTGGAACTAGAATGGCCCCTTTCGAGATGTGAATCCACCCCACGAGAAGCCGAACGCTAGGCCAGGGAACATCGCTACCCATTAGAAAAAGACGGTGGGTTTCCGGTGGCATCAGGATTTGAACTCGGTGCGTCCCCCGCATACGAGGCAGGTACTCTACCGCTAGGCTGCCTCGGTGGGCGCGATCTGCACAACGTGCACTAGCACTCATAACCATGCTATTATGGCCTGACCTTCTTGCAATATTTTATTTATTTATTTCAAAATATACTGTCAATCCTCTAGTGAGGATTGTTACAGGAGTAACAGGATATATACTTGTTTATAAGCGATTACTGACAAGATACTGTCCACCAGGAATGTTCTGGGAATTTGTGAAATGAATTTTACTGCTGAAGCTTTAAAACCTCGAGTTAACAAAATTAGGCACTTAATGGAGTTTTTCAGCTGCAATTACAACTTCATTATATCGAAGTCCGACTGCATATATAAGCAGCATCCTCAAACCTAGCCTGAATGAATGCTCCACACCGTCAGCAAATCTTGTTCTGTGTTATCACTCACACGAAGGTCAATGACACCAAGTCCAACATTCCTAGACTAAATTTAGCTTTAAATTAACATGTTCACTGCAACATGGGCCACGGGTGGGTCGTGGCAGCCATTCCCCAGTTCGGGTGTGCAGGGCTTTCCTGCAGTGTACAATTAACTGACAGCTGTGCTAGAAATCAACAGAGTGGAAAAAGATTTGTTGCTTCTTACTTGATGCATTGTGGTGCCATCTCTTTGCACCTTGAGGAAGTTTCAAAGGAGCAAAACTATCTTGTGACTCACCAGTGGGTCACGTCGCACCAAAGAAATATGACAAGTGATCACCCATGTTGATATAAGTGCTTCCCTTGTTCCGTCCTATATGCATTGGCCTGTTTGGGCAATACAGGGTCACATTGCCTAATTTTTTGCTGAAAATGTTCGAGAAAAAATTTAGCACTTACCTCTGCACTGCTCTTCCTCAAATTTCGCAGAAAGATCATATTTTGGAGTCTGTCATTCAGTGTAACACTTGGCACAGTTAATTGCCTGGTCTTTAAGGGGAAAAAAATGCAGCAGATCCAACGAATTGGAATCTATATACTAGTACAGTGAAGCTTTGTGCGAGTGCATAAAGGGTACAATCATGCATACACACACACACATATAAGTGCGAGCACACACACATTATACCGAGTCTTTCTTAAGCGGAGTTGCTGACTAGCGACCACCCCTACACGGCCTGGCACCACCGCTGCCGTGAATGCACGGAGGCGAGCGCCATCTGGTGGTGGTGCAAAGAACCCAGCGACGCGCCTGCTCCACTGTAATTAGTTGGTTTATTCAGCGAGAGAACAGCCAGGCTGCAGCCATGGTCATGAAACCCGGTAGGTTTGCAAAGAAAAGCTTCGCTTTTAAAATGCAAAGATGACTTCGTTTATGAGCATGCAAGTTGCTGCAGCGACGGTGCGAGCGTAAACTCTTGTGCCGCCATGGCAGCAGCTTGCGTACTCATCAACGAAGGCAACTTTGCATCTTTTTTTCTTAAGAACCAGGCAAATAACTGTGCCTAGTCTTACACTGAGGATGTAGACTTCACAACACAATCTTCTGGCAAAACTTTAGCAAGAACACTGCAGCGGTAAGCGCGAAATATGCACATCCCTGTATACTACACACTCCCGCAAGGGGAATTCTGTACACCGCACAGGCAACATACGACCTAGCATGTTGCAGCAAGCTGGCATACAACTACGTTTCTAAGTCAATTACCTCAACGCACTCAATACTTGCCAGAAATGTCTCGGAGCATAAGCATCCCACCCTCTTTTTTTCTATACCCTGGAGAGCGGGACTGCGCCACTGCAAGAACGCCTTGCTATACAGCTCTACTGCTGGTGGCCCACAGAAGACACATCAACGGGACAAGTGGCAATGCGACTGGGAAAGTAGCTGGACTCCAAAAGCGATGACTCGAGACACGAGTTATTCAAAAGAAATTTTGTCTATTTCGTATGTGTCTCCCTTTGTGCACGTGTTTTTCTGAACTGTGCGCAGCCAAAATGAATGCAAGCTGTAGCAAATAGCTAGCCCACCTCTCTGCCTTAAAAGCTTGGCTTCAATTCTGCAATTTGTCAGATTGTTCATCTCGCAGAAAATGAGAAGATATCAACAATTTAGCACTTTGCAATGCCATGATGTGTATCAAAAGCACTGGTGAAAATATATAAAGATGTGTTGTACCTCTGATTGGGCCAATTCTGCAAAGTTGCATATATGTGCAAAGTTCTTTTTCTTTTTTTTTCGTCATTTGGGCATTACATATATAGAACAGCTATTATTCTTGTAGGCAGAGGGGTATAGTTACGTCAATAATGGAATGAAATATGTAGTCTTATTAGTGTTCAGGGACGTAAGCCAAGTAGCACACCAGTCTTAAGTATGAATGAAATCATCCAGAGGGAAGAAACATCAGTGAAGTTATTGAAAGGGTGGTAAGGAACCCAAGCATCGGCAAAAATAAGGATTTTAGAGGTTACAGAAAGTCGCATGCCATTAGTACATAATAAATGAATTAGTTCCAGTAAAACGAGGTGGAAGGTAGATGCCTGTGTCTTTGGCCTCTGTATATCAGTAAGGCATCATGTAACAGGTTAATTTCTTTGACTGTTGTTCAGTGCTTTACATCCAGCATACATTTGAAGTCGGAATGGGTGCTTTGAAAGTATGCTAGACATGAAATAGTTAAGGTTCTCATATGTGATCCTGGAGAGGGTTCCCGCATAGAGTCTGCATCCTTTAAACTTGACAACTCTTGCTGAAGAGTTGAAAATCCTTAATTCATTCTGTAGCAGTACGCATTTTCCCGGTTCTAAAGATGAGGAAAACGTGGCAAAACTAAATTTTCAATGGACTGAATCTAATTGCCGCCAGAAGGGGATATGAAGCAGACAGACAGTGAAGAAAGATTGCTTTTAAATGTACTGTCTATTGTTAAATGCATATCTGTTCTTTCTTAGAAACATACTATACATTTTAATAGCCCTGTGGCTGACCTACAGTGACCTTCTTGCATTGGGCCAGATACTAGCTGGAAAAGCTATTGGTCCAAATATTTTTGTAGGCTTCTTTTCAACATTGTAGAATAAGGCTTTAATTCAGTGATTGATTGAAGCCACGGGAGGCATAAGGGAAATTGACTTATTTTTTATTGAAAAGGACTTTCTGTCAGGTGGGAGCCGAACTCACAAGTTCCACATTACACGTGCAGTGCTTTGAGAAAGTTCAGTTGGGCAGGAGCGTCACAAGCCTCGAGATTATGCGAGGTCTTTGTGCTGTATTGTATGGCGATGGAGCTGCTTTCTGTAGGTGAAGGCCTTTGAGCAGTGGGCGCACTGAAACGGCTTCTCGCCCGTGTGGAGACGCATGTGGGATTTCAGGGACTGCTTCTGTACGCAGGCGTACGAGCAGACGCTGCACTTGTACCGCTTCTCGCCCGTGTGGATGCGCCGGTGGTACTCGACGTGCTCCTTGCGCTTGAACCCCCTCCCGCACACCTCGCACAGAAAGGGCCGCTCATTCGAGTGCGTCCGCAGGTGGAATGCCAGATTGCTCCTGTCCTTGGCCACATAAGGACAGTACTGGCAGCTGGCAGTCCTCCGGCCCACCAATTCAGTGCCGGCAACCTCCCCTGAAAGGACATCGACGGTCTCGATCGGAGTTTCCCCAGATACTACTTCAGCCATGTTTGCTGGCTCTGTTTCATTTGGCAAGCTTGACGCCGGAGCTGAGAAAGGGCTACCGAGCACATCATCGACGACTTCCAGGGATAATGATCGGCTGGAGACAATGACGGGCAGTCCTGCAAACACGGGCAAGTTTTGCTCAGTAGGTGAAGCCAAGAATCTTGCACAAACAGTTGGAAGGCAACTCAACCTTCAGTAGGAAGTCGATGAAAGACAATGTCTTCCTGAGCAGGTTGGGAATGAGAATGAGGCGGAGTCAATGTGCATGGCATTCTTCTTTTTAAAATTAAATTCTGAGGTTTTACATGCCAAAACAACAATCTGATTATGAGGCACGCCATAGTGGGAGACTGCAGATTAATTTTGACCACCTGGGGTTCTTTAACCTGCCCCCAATGCACGGGACACAGGAGTTTCTGCATTTCACCCTTATCGAATTGCAGCCGCTGTGGCCAGGATTCTATTGAGGGACCTCGTGCTGAGCAGTGCAAAGTCATAGCCACCAAGCAACCATGGTGGGTATCTCACTCTTTGCGTCACCTCCTTGTGTGAGGGGAGTAGAAGTGTCGGACTGCTTCAATTTTTTACCGCACTATCATTGAGATCGGCCCTCAGTTTTAGACTGCACATACTCATGGAAACAGCCCACCTTTTTAGAATATTGCACTACCTTTGAGATCGGTCCACATTACATTTTTAGCTATCTTCAGGGTTGGCCGACGATGGCCCACGAAAAGCATTTCCTGGCCAACCCAATACGGAAAAGTGGGGCAACTTGCCAAGGAAGACACTGTCCTCAAAAAGCAATTTGAGGATTGGGGCGGTACAGAAACATAGACATAACAAACACAGATATAACAAATTATCGAATATAACAAAGTCAATCTGACATTTTTCTCGTCAATATCAGTAGGTAACAAATGTATGCTTGCAACAAATATCATATATAATGAGGTTCAACTGTAAATGGCTGTGCAGTGAGTAAAGATGCAAGTTACATAGGCAATTAAGCTATAAAGATTAGTTCTGGGGCTTTATCCTCAAGTGATAAATTACAGGTATATCAGTTGAAGTGCACACTGATTAACCAAGCCAGCAGAAGTACATGCAATGAAAAGAAGTGTGCAGCTAATGTCAGCATATTTTCTATGAAAAAAGCCTGTTCTATTGGTCCACTTCGATTTCAGCCCCAAAACATAATTCCAACTGAAACAGATACACAAAACTAATAAGAATCAACTGTGACATAAATTTGCTATAAAGTGTGTAAGAAATATGCTGGCAACGTGTATCAGCATTCCGTTTAAAGGTACACCTTAATAATTCTTGTGGTAGCAAAGCACTCTTTTGAATAAAATTACTTTCAATTGATGCCTCTTTCAGGAAAGCACAAATACTCTAGCACATATCACGCCAATGAGGCACACCAAAATGTGAAAACACATAATGCTAGCCACAATGCCTCAAACCATCAGTAAATCCAGCCTCATAACATTCAAATGTTAGAGTAACAAGAGCAGTTGACTTAGAAAGCACACACAACAACAGTGGTGGCATATGATCAATCACTGTGAGAATGATTAGACCCACAAGCAGAAGTGAGCAACCCAGACAGTGCACAATGTGTCGAAGTGATTCGTGAAGCCTTGTAGAGCAACTAAAATAATGCTGCTAGCCGAACAAACCATTAACCCCTTAAAGGTTCTTGACGACCTCACCTCGTCCTGAGTGATCATCACATTTGGGTTATGACAAGCCCGCTTCGGACAATAGACAATCTATCATTGCTTTGACAAAATGATATTTTCTATACTATCTGCAGGCATATTTCTATAATCTAACCATGTTATTAAAGCATATCACATGAAATAATTAGCAATTATGGCAGTTTCTATTTTAGAAAAAAGTAGGCCTTCAAGGGGTTAATCGGAAAGCATGAAAACAGGGTTTGAAGAAACTCGAAAACCATGCATGAGTAACCACAACTCTTGTATTGTGCCTGCAGAAGGTTCTACTTGAATATACCCACATAAAGCCAGCAGACCATGACAACAAGGAAAGCATAGGGTATTACTTCTTTATATAATTGAAATGTGGAAATTATAAATTAAAATAAAAGTGGACAAAAACACAACTGGCCGCACAGGAGATACAAACTCATGTCTTAGCATTACACATGCGATGCTCTTACCAATTGAGCTGCTGTTTCGTCGTTTTCCTGTCCACTTTCTTGGTTATATAC
Organism: Dermacentor silvarum; assembly: GCF_013339745.2. NCBI lineage: Eukaryota > Metazoa > Arthropoda > Arachnida > Ixodida > Ixodidae > Dermacentor > Dermacentor silvarum. The sequence continues at coordinate 121,635,936 of NC_051163.1, read as the reverse complement.
GTATGTGTACTAGAGTTAACCCTGCGAGTGTTAGCCAGCGCGTGGGTTTGTATCTCACCTGTGGCCAGTTGTTTTTTCACCCCACCTTTCATTTATTTATAATTTTTACATTTCAATTAAATAAAACAAGTAATTCCCCCTACACTTTCTTTGTAGCCATTGTCTCTTGGCCTTATGTGGTTGTGACATGAAACTGGGCCTCTCTGTTCCCTTTCTTCTGGTTCATTATATGAGCATAGTAACCAAAAGATTCCTACAAATGTCACAATAACTAAATGAGCCAGAGTACATTTATAAAGCAAGATAGCCAACAGTACTTAGTCAAAAGCAAATAAATAGCAGGTCCATGCTGCAGGCATTTATGTTTACAGTAATGTTTAGGCAAACCATGAGAAAACTTCAATAAGCACCTTCAAACATGGCACATGGTCAGGCCTAGCACTCCTCAAACACTCGAATGCTGAACACTTTATCAGCAAGAAAGTCTTGCACAAGTAACAAGAGAGCTTAATACAAATAAATCATATTTTCAAGTCACAAGAAACAATAGTTGTAGCCTACCAATATATGAATCACTGTACACAAAATACCACAGGCATAACCTGGAGCAACGGTGCTCATGGTAAATCTTGCCACTGTATTCAAGAACAACCCATTAGAAATGTCGGTGCTGCATGAGTGTTGCCACAGAAGAAAAAAAAAAGCAATACGCCGATACAAACAAGTTGTTGCTACCAAAGCCTTTATGCCAGCAGCTAACAAAATAACAGCTGGTCATGGCACTACTTGGTTTGTCTGCTTTCATTGAACTCAGCATCATGAGATGCCAACAGCAGTACAATTTCTCCGGTATTGCCAAACCTTTTACTGTCAATCTTTTGCTATTCAAACTTCTGCACTAAACACACAAGCAAAAGTAGTTTACACAGCAGCACTCATCATATCAAGCCACAAAACTCTCAATGAAACCTTACATTACTGCTGGTCATGGCGGTTTTGGTCTGAAATGCTAGTTCACAAATCGGGAACGTACCAGAGGGACCTCGAGAGGTCTGAACTGAGGAGCTACAATTGGTGTAAGTACATATTACAATGATTATGGCCAAATGGCAAAAACCAATGATGCACTAATTATGTGTCATGTTGACCTTCTTTTGCGACACAGAGGTGGGCCAGACAAGTCGTGAATAGAGCTACAACATTAGACTTTTTTTCAGATAGAATGTGCAATTAGAGAGTAGTGCCAGTAGTTTCCCCGTACTAGCCTTAAACAGCTCACTGTGCGCGCTCTCGTGTGCTTGCTACCTTAACATACCGTAAGGAAAAGTACGGATACAGGAGCCCTGAAAACACAAGCTCAACCCATTTCGTGGCTCACAGGAGGCAAAAAAGATAGAATCTGAGTCACTTTTCTTTGCTACAACAAAAACAGTGAGCTTGGAACGCAATATGAATGTAATTTCGATTTTATTATTAGAGCTACACAAATCGTAGCAATGAACATGCAGGGTTCTAAATGTAGGCTCAATTTTTCTGTGAAAAAAAAATATATTGCAACATGTTTTTGCAGTACTAGACTTATTAGTTCTGCGAGGGCATTCTTCAAAATTTTAATGAAAGCCAGGGAATATTGTTGTTGTAAATGCCCTTAAAATTGGCCAATTTCCGCTACTTTTGCAATTTTGGCATTTATGGGGTTTTATTACAAAATAAATATGTAATGTAGCTGCACATTTCTTCAGTAATTTGCAAGAAATTATTTGGAGATTTGTCAGAAATTTTTATGGCTTCATTGCCTTAGCTGAAATGGCCCCACAAAGCCACCGATTTCAGGGTCAGTGAGAAGTGCTTGCTCAAAAAGTAAAGTTTGGCAAAGTTTCAAAAAAATACTGTGGGTGGCATAAGCCTAAGTTTCCTAGGGCCAATAGTTCCAACAGTTCAAAATTACCCAAAAAAATGTTTGGTGATGTACATTGTTTTAGTGTTGGAGTGATAGGTCTTGAAACTTGTAAAATCTGCAAGTTGCAAAAGTGCTCACAATTTTCTTTCTGAAAATTGGCGCTGCGTCTCGCAACATAAAGGTTGATTCCTTTCTGCAGAGACATTTGCACAACTCGTACAAAATTTTCGCTGGTAACAAAACATATTCGGGACTCCCCTAAGTCTGTCCTTATCTGAACACACCCATTGCACATACACAACACAACAAAAGGGCCGCACACTGTATATCAACTGGCATTTAATCATACAGAAAGGCTACATAAACAGTGTACATACAAACTGCGTGATTTAATGGCAGAGAATTACATTGACCGTCGAGAGGAGGAAATTGCTGACTTAGAATGGAGCCAGGTGTCGCAGAATAGAGGTAACCAAAAATTTCTGAGGGGCCATTGCACTGCATTGGAATTGTAAAGATTATTATTATTATTGCAGTTGGTTAAAAATTATGCTTACAGAAATAATTCACAAAAAAAATTATGCAGGTCCCATGCAATGTGTGAATAGATCTTACCTGAAGCATTTTGAAGGTGCCTGGCTAACCAATATGGTTTGTGGTTCTGCAGAGCGTTGCCTGGTGGACCAAAGTGTTCGTGCAAAGCCAGCAATTGTGCATGTGACACCAGCATGTGTGTGATGACAACAGCAAGTTCATGACGGCAGAGGCGATGATAGTATGAAAGTGACAGTGATAATGGGATGACCAACTTTTTTTGTACTCCGGAAAAGAACCATTTCAAACATTTATTTTACGACCTATGCCGATCTGGAAGGCGGTGTAGCAGCATAGCGGATGACTGAGCAAGCCAAAGCGAGTGTCAAAACATTAATATGTCTTGCTCTCACATGACCACATACTGCATCATGACATCACAACACAGTAGAAATGAAACCAATACTGGCTGCAGACAAGCTATTACATTACACTATTTAGGGCGTCGTGAGGCTTGACAGTATCTTTTCTCGTGATTAGAGGTTCCGGACCTTCATAGCAAGGAAAGAAGACTCGGAAATATAGTATCAGTACCCCTTTAAGTTGGAGCACATCAAGCACGCGAGCCTCTAGATTGCTCTTCGGTCTCAAGGACCGAAGCATATGAGACAGGTGAGGTTGAATATCCAGGTGCATGGAGGAGTGACTGTGACGGTCCCGCTTGCCATCGACTGGCCAGTTGCAGGTGGGGCACTCAAGCGGCTTCTCGTTCACTTGAGACTCCATGTGCCTCGACAGGTTCGGCTTCATGATAAAGCAGCTTGAACAGACGTCGCATTGAATGGCTTCTATCCAGTATGGATCCGCAAGTCTGTTGTCAGGTGTGAACTCCACGCAACATAGGGGCAATGTGGACAAGAATGTATTGTGCTGTTAACACCGCTTGGCTGCTGGCTGGCTTCACTTGTTACAGCACCTTTGTCTGGCAGTGCACTTGGTGCAGCATCTACAGATGTGGCATTGCCCTTGGCTTCTGCGGTACAGTCACTGGAATCTTCACACTTACTTTGAATGTCTAAGTGGAGCGAAAATTGGACTGGCAGCTGAGGCAGCGGTGATGCTGAAAGAAAAAATTGTAGAAATGAAATTGAGATCCATGCTGATTACTGTTTCTTTAGACCACAATGCTACCACACTGTTTCGCCTCTTTCTTTTCTATTTAGGCAGGCACCAGCATTCAAGACGATGGCCTGGTGCTTTGAATTCACCATTCAACTATAAGAATAAGAAAGTTCGAAGTGGCCCTAAAACACCTTTCTTTGTAGCTTCAAACCTGTCCCGAAATGAGCGGGGTACCTTCCAAGGCATATATTAACAAATTCATTTATCAGAGACCTAAAACGATGAGATACTACAAGCATAATGTTTGCCTCTCGGGTTCTTCCTTAAAGTAATCCGTTCCGATAGAGCAGGGCACCACTGCCGGTGATGCCCAAACTACAATTTTATGCCTCCTGGCTTCAATGTTGTTTTTCTTCTTTACTTGCAAACCGCCAGATGCTGTTGGCAACCTATATTTCCGATCGCCATTACTGTGTTAATGTTGGTCTCACCAGTTTGCTGCACATACCAGCTTCTTCTCATAACGAGTGGCACTGACTACAATATTTCCTTATGCACTTATATATATGGCAATCGCACACATTTCTCGGCTGTAAAGAAACGTAGTTTCATGTTCATTTGCATATGCAGCACCTCCTCTATTTTTTCAATGCCAGCCAGATGCGGTCGATCCAACGGTTCACCACCCTCTCCGATCGCCCTTTCCTACTCTTCAACCGTCGGCTAGCGTTCGCGCCTGCTTTACGGTCATGGGGGAGAGTGCCCTCTAGGTGCCGCCTCACGACGGAAGTCGGAGTAAGTAACCCTGACAGACGCGTGAAGCGTCTACCGCATCCCCTCCGGAACAGCAGTGGTACGCGCTCAGTGGCTCAGACGCACGTGTGACGCAAGCAGTCGTACCGTCTGGGTAGCGCCACATCGCAGCAACTCACTGAACTAAGGCGCACCAACGGCTCCCATTGCAGACCGAGCGATTGCACCGGCATTGAAAAAATAGAGGAGGCACTGGCATATGTCAGCAGCACGCCTATCAGCTGAGCTACGAATGCTGCACTTTGGATTCCCATAGAAAGTATTCCTATTCTATTGCTTATTCCTATTTATTGCTTCAACCATAAAGGCAACACACCTCAAAGGCATGGAACTGGGGAAGCAGACGACCTTGAGCCTGCAGGACCTCCTCACCACAGCGGCCATGACATGGCTTGATTTGTAAAAGCCTAACGCACTGCATGTTCCCCACTGAACAAACAACATTTGTTCTGTATTTTACGCTCACATCTATGTCGCCCCATTATCTGAGTTGCAGCTGCACACTGAGATGACACCTCGAAAGGTGCCCTCACGTAGCACACCCAAGCATCCCACCCCACAAACTGACAGTTTCACGACACCATCTGTGGCAGCAACATTGGCTCCCAGGCTCATGTCTAAGCATTTATGAACAAAGGCACTGCAGGTTGTGCATATAAATCACCTTTCCTGCCGAACCCGCCTGTGCCCTACTGCAACCACAACTTCATGTTTTATGATGCAGTTTGGGTATGGCATACTTTTCCTGCAAATGAATTTTAATGGCTGGCATGCACACTTCTGATCAATACCCTCAAAAGGGTGATTTATAAAATTTCAAATTCATTGTAGTTGAACATGCACTTTCGAAGTGCCCCCAACAGGGCTTTTGTTTCCAATGTGTGCCTTTTCAAAAATGTGTTGCGCCCTTAGTAGTCCACAATAGTCATCACTCAGCAAGATGGATAAGCGGGCTGGTTGAATGACATCCATCATGAACTATTTAGTGCAATGAATAGATGGAAGACGGAGGAATGACAGGACAAGGCGCGCACTTGCAACTGAAGAATTTATTGAAAGAGTTTCACATACACACACACATATGAAAGTGATTGCATATGCGAAGCAAGGCAAGGGATAGAAACCAAAACTTATGAGGACTGCAGTCTGTAACAAGAGCTCAGATACTGAGAATTGTGATTCTTACTGTCTGATCTCTTGTTACAGACTGCATGTGTGCAGACACGGGTCTCAAGAGTGACATGATGTATATTGATATAGTCCTGTACCCAAAGGGCCCGAGAGCATTTGTACATGGGGGGCGGGCATAGTTGACATTCCTGCAATCAATACAGAAAGCCAAATATACAGAAACAAAAAGTATTTTCTAGTGTGAACAATAGAAACTATTAATTGAAAAGACAAAATGCACCAAGTAGAAAGAGAGAACACAGCACTCAATCATCTAGCTATACTGAGCATGTCTATAAAAGGATACAGAGGTAATCGTTCAACTGCGCGCCCAGCCAGGCCGGACGCCGTTGTTGCGACTCCGAGGCCACCTTTAGGCGCCCCAGCGCACTTCGTTTTCGCAAAGGGTAGCACTTTGCAGTCCGAGATGACGGCGTTCGAGCTCGCTACAGCGCCCTCCCCACAGGGCCAGGTATCACCACGCGGCAAGAAGCACGCACACTCTCGATCGATTCTTTGTGTCGACTCGGTCATGGCTTGCGGTACTTTCCTTCAGACCGCAGCACTAGTGGACCGACCGACGCTTGCAAAGTAGCCGAGACGGCAAAGCTGCCACGCGACGGGTCACGCCCGCGCCTTCGGCGCTTTTGTGCTTGACTCGTCCAAGGACGATACGGAGCACACCTCGATATCGTGGAAAAAGGTGAACACTATAATACAAGCATAAGCCACTGCTTCCATGTAATAAACTCAATTCGTAGCCAGCCCATGTCCTGTGTTCTCTTTTCTTGTCCCTGCCAAAAGTGGTGTGGTTGATGATGAAAAACCGAAACTATACTTATGGTTAATCATGAAAGAACCTGCAGACTTAAAGCCAAACATACACATGTGCCAACAATCGAGATTTGCAATCACTTCAATATATATTCTTCCATTGCGAATAAGCACGTAGTCCTATCGTTCCTCCGTCTTTTCGTTACACTAAGAAGTTTTTGAGATGGATGTCATGACTCAAATTTCGTATTCCATCTCTCCTAACATGACTTTGCAAGAATGAGGAGAGACATCATTACCTTGCGCAACCGCAGCAGGCATCGTGTCTGCACTCCCGTTGCTGGGATTTCCCTTTATTGACAGGTGGGAGTAGACCTCTTCTTCAATTCTTAGCCCCAAGTCTGGCTGTACTTAGCCAGATAACTGACACAAGGGCCACTCTGAAAGAAAACAAAAAATGTTGCTCAAATCTAGGCGAGGGTGGCAGTCACTTTAGAAAATTAGTGCTCATAGAGACATAATCCCAGCTTTGATTTGCAGCATCAGACGCACGACTACCGTCTTGGACAAGCGACCACCAGAGTTTGGCCTAGTCAGTATAATATAAGCAGCAAATCTTTGTTCTCAAATGAGAGGGGTTTGTTACATCCATTTCTGCTGGATTTTTTGCACCAGTTAAAATCAGATAATTCTGTGGGTTTCTGCGAAAACTTTGAGAACTATGACCAGTTCCTTATACCAGCAAGTTTGTTATAGCCCATTTGGTTATGATGAGACTTGACTGTATACTGCATGCCTTTTGCTTTTTCCTTTGTGCTGTTGCTTAGAGCCACAATCTTTCTGCTAAATTATTCAACTCCAGAGTGAACCGAAAGGAGACTGGTGAATAAGCTGAAGGGAAAACACTACATTATGATCCCTTTTTTTTTTCCAATGAGGACTGCTATTCGCAGCCCAAGATCCATGTAGCACTGATGGTCTACCACATGCAACAGAGCTAAAATGTACTTAACGTAATGCGTCATTCACAGGAAATGAGGGGGGGGGGGGGGGAGGTGCATTCTGTAAGGGTCCACTGTTCATTTCAGCACACACTGATTGAATAGAGCTCAAAGCTGGTAAGGAAGGTGCCAATCGTCACTGCCGGCTCTCAGGCTCTATACATGCAGCACACACTGAAATTGGCATACCACTTAGTGGACACTTACAGAATACCCCCCCCCCCAGGTTACAATAACACAACAACCATCAGTGCATGCATAACAGCACAAACATATTTGCATCAGTATCATCAGTGCATCAACAGTATCATCAGTGCATGCATAACAGTGCAAACATATTTGCATCACTCATTATCATGCAATTACATTCTCCCAGTATGACTAGTTGCTAGTATAAAAACATGAAATATGATAACAAGCTTTGTGATACACCATATCATACTTAGCAAGCAAGTAAGAAGCTACCCAAGTAGTGTAGTCGTAGAAGTCTCACTTTGCACATTTCGCAGTGTGGGTGTGTTTTTTATCCATGACACCTTCTAAGGAAAAACTACTTATCATATTACAACTACAACTTGTGGACATAAGATTAAGTCAAATCATGTATTACAATTGTGCAAGCACACTCTTCAGTATGCAACACACTATGTTTTGGTCACAAGTGCGAACAGTGCAATGTGGTTGCTGGTTACAGAAACACGTCACTCCTCCCTTACAGTGGTAAATAGGTTCACATCTCAGATGTCTTCCACATAATACATCCCATTTTGTGAAATGAATGTATCAGACAATATTACATTGAATTACACGATGCACACCTACATCTTTCTTTAACATGTGGGACACAAGTTTTTGGTTGCAAAGCAAGCACTGAGAGAAGTAATATCTAGCCTTTGTAGTGTTGCCTGCTATGTGTGAAACAAAGTTTAAGTAAATCACTGGGGCACTCAATACTGCCATATGCAAATCTTTCCGTTCTCATGAAAGTTCACAAATATATTCATCAGTGCGATATCAAGCAAGCTAATGTTACAGCGGGGCTACTCCCAAAATGCAGTGTCATAAGATTCTCTTAAGTAAAGATAGTTTGTTGTCTGGACAACTCTTGCAGATAAGCTAAAGTCATTCATGGTTTCACCCCAGCATACGATGTAAGGTGCAAATGTGAAAATGCATTGCTCATAAGCAAAATATCCACAATCGGAAATTTCACCAGAACTGTTCAGTCAGCGAATGTTATAAGCAGAAAATAAAGATTGCACATCTATGCTAGGTGCGCCGTTACAATCAGTTGTTAAAAAGAGACGGGTTAGGTAGAGCTTCGGTCCACCAGTCCAGGGTGCCACTTTCTAGCTTTACTGAGGGCACAAATAATCTTCTTCTTTCTGGGGTTTTACATGCCAAAACCAGTTCTGATTATGAGGCACACCGTAGTGGAGGGCTCCGGATCAATTTTGACCACCTGGGGTTTTTTAACATGCACTACAACGCAAGCACACGGGCGTTTTTGCATTTCGCCTCCATCGAAATGCGGCCGCTGCAGCCGGGATTTGATCCCGTGACCTCGTGCTTAGCAGCGCAACGCCTTAGCTGACTGAGCCACCCCAGCAGGTGGCACAAATAATAAAATCAGCATCGCTGTAAATATAAAGCAGCCCGTAAGTGACATATTTTACAGCATACAGAACACTAATGATACATACTTCGCAACGGAGCAATAAGCTGGTGTCATGCAATCCATAGCTGTACCGAGTGAAATCGCACTGACAAAGGGTTACACAGTTTGAGCAAGGTACCATAAACAGACAGAGCCTCGGTACAAAAATGCACAATAACACAGCCAGCATCTAGGATGGTCATGCATATGCAGATTGTATGACTGTAGGCCACATGAAATAGAATCAAACAACGCATCAACATATTCATTTCTTACTATTACAGGGTAGCTTGACACACCAAAGTTAGGTCTGCAAAATTAGGGATTACATAATACAGTGGGGTTTAATGTGTGTGCTTATTAGAAAAAAAACCAGACTGCTGTTCAAGTAACTGGGACTGCTAGGACACTGCCAAAATGTCAAAGCAAGCACATTCGAATTAAAAAAGACACGTGGTTACACGGTAATTATCCCTTGTTTGCACTATTTACGTTCATCACATACTCACTTAGGTTATGTTTTGGTGAACATTAATACTCCAAAAATACACATTTACTGCAAGCAGAATTGGGTAATCCATCACAACATGGGATTAAAAAAAAAAAAAAAGTCAATAAACACGGTTCTTTAATGCAGCTACAAGGTGCTGCATATAGTACATGTTCAGTAAAAGTACCCATGAATATTGCTTTTCTTGTTTTTGTTTTTCTTACCATGAATTTGCTCACTGCATATTTATTTCTTATGCTTACTATAAGATCATCTGCCACAAGTGTTACGTGAGTTATGGGGATCTACCTACATAAATACCTACATGTATACTCTCTTGACAATCATAATAAACTTTCTTGACTTCTGTTGCACAGAAATGCTAAATTATGTGCCCTGCGTACAATGCTGCAACATTTATGTTGCCACCTTTGGCCAATTGTTCATATGTCACATTGTACTGACAGCAAAGAACCGAACAACTACCAAAAGCGCGAGTTACGAATCTTGCTCTTCATTGAACGAGTCTGTGCCTAGAAGAGCAAGCAGCACTCGAAATGCAATGACAGCAGCTAGTATGGTTGTCAAATCTGATCTCACGGGTCAAGTTCGTCCGCTGTTTATACATCACTCATCGTAAGGGGTGCGCAAATATTTGAAAGTTTTTAATAACAAATCAAATAGTCTCCTATTCAATGAGGTCTTTGAATTGAATAGTCACTATTCGTAAAAAAAAATTAAGTTTCAAATAATTTTAGAATATTTCAAAACATGACCTATATGTAATTAAACATAAAATTGTAGCAAAAGTATGATACATTTTATCCCCACAGGTAGTATTGACATAAATAATGATAACTTGCATCGCCCTAGGAGGCAGACCTTACAGGGCATTCAACGTTGATTCACAATCTCCGAAGAGCCCTTTGTTTGGAAACAAACTTTTTACTTGTTCCTAACGCGCCATTTGTGTTTTTAAAGAACAACGCTTCATAATGTGCAATGTAATGACACAAACTTTAACGTTATGAATACATATGAGCATGTGAACATCATTTTCTATTAATTGCAAGAACAGATGTTCAATATTCAAAAACTATTTGAAAAGTATTTGATTACTATTTGATGAATGACTATTATAGCACATTCGGACGGATGACAATTTTTTCCCTTTCATGATACTCCCTCCACCTTGTGGGAGTCCACGGAACTCATTAGCCAAAAGTATTTGATATTCCATTCAATTTGATTTGCTTCTGATACTATTAGATTCATATTCGATTAGGTCTCAAAAATTACTATTGAGACACACCTAAGTAATCATACATGCCAGAGTAATCACTGATTCTTGCATACATTTGAGAATCTGCAGCATTGCTTGCAATGGTTAGACAGGCCTCTTTCTGGTGGCAATGTTTGTACAATTTCGATACAGTAGGCGCATCCAGTACAAATAGAGACACCAGCAAAAATAAAACAACACACAGCAATATGGCTGCCAGGCAGTAACACTTTTGATTTTTAGTGGGGTGATTCCAGCCACTACTGGAAACAGTCCAAACATAAACTTTGTCAGCGCTCTCCACCTGCAATAGAAAACAAGTACATCTTCACTGAAAGGCCAGGTGATCACATGTCTAGCACATTGTTCTCTTCAACAGCTCCCATCACACATTTATTACTTCACTGCACCATAACAATAAAACTGAGAAGAATAAAAAAAATTGTTGGAGCAGCGGTACCCCTCAGAGTGCCATGAACAATTTACTACAGCCGACTTCTGTTAATTCAACCCTGGTGGGAGCACAAGTTTCGGTTGAATTGTCCGAAAGGCCGAATTCTACAAACGGCGGCAAAATGAACGGAGTGAAATGTTTTGTACTGCTTGAGGTATGTTGTCATTGACAGACTACTTTAGTATTACAAAACTATACGAGTCGTCGCAGGTCAGTGGCCCGCAGAGCTCAACACTGTCGTCGGCGCTGACAACATCCTGAAAAGGAGACGTCACCAAGGCACCGCGCATCACTGTTGTCAGCGTCACTGTCGTTGCCTAGGAAATCTGGAGCCCTGTATGCCGATTTTTTTGTGTGTGTGTGTGATTACAAGCTTTAAGTAACCATTGCGTGCATGAGGCGGCGCCAGCTGAGGTCGAATTAACCGTAGCAACAGGCTGTCACGTACTAAGCAAGTTTTCCTCCTATAGCATGGCTACTCGCCGTGACTTGCCAGCGTAATCGAATTATCTGAAGGGTTAACAGCGTCTGCGTCGTCGACCAGAGGCGCAGCGTCTCAACGACAGTATATCCAAACGCTGGCAGTCACGAAGGAAGAATGCGAGAGCGTTCCCGTTGCCAATGTGCGGTACCGCAGAATGGCAACGGGAGCGGTAGCAGTACCGGTGGTTCCGTATTGTATTTGGGATAGGACCTGGAAACCGGTTCGACGCGATAAATCGCGGTTAGTATGCAAAGAAAGCGAAACACTTTAAAAGCGGTACTCTCAAAAGCCGTAGGAGAGGGCAAAGCGATCCTTGCGCTCTCAAGCTCACAAGTAGCAATGTCTGCATGTGTAGTTAGCGAATGTGCCTTCCGCTGAAACCACGCTTATTCTTGAGCTTCAAGCACTATGGGCGCAGTATGGTGCAACCGAATGACTGCACTGACAGTCTGCAAACACTACAGTGATGAAGCAGTGCTACCTACTTACCTCACATATGACGTTGTACCTTTTTTTTTTTTTTTTTGCACTTCGGAACAGTATCTCCTCCCCATGCGGGTACTATTCGAGGTTTCTGCTACAGCCACTGTATATACGCACACAGGAGGCTATGGTTTGCACAGTACATAACCACATCACCAGCTTCGAGCAACTGTTCCCAATGCAGCCAAGCACACGCTACAAATGTAGAACGACAAGGACGCAGCACAGCACCTTATCGGCGCAGGTAGCCAATGGATCAAAGCTTGTCTCAGTTCTTCTTCGTTTGTGGTCCATACGTAAACGTATAAAATCAATCAGCCTGCCAGGGCAAGCAAGCACTAGCATCATAAGCACATCTATCTGGCTCATCTTCGTTTACAGACAGCGACATATTTGATTTGGGAGCTACTGAGATGTTCATGTTGATCGGGCTGTCGCACTTGGAACAGGTCGCCAAGCGCGGCGTAGCCAAATCAGACGCAAACGCACACAAAACAGAAAAAAAGAAAAGTAATAACAACGAATAAATACTATTATTGCGTTTGTTTTATAGAAGTGCGCCTACTACGGGCATCACATAGCGCATTTTCAATCGCGATCGAGCCCGATCGGAATCAAATTTCTCCGTCGCGATTGGCACTTTTGCGCAAGCGAATGTCCAGGAGGGACAAATCGCGGTCGAGAATTTCGAACTGTATCGCGTTCGATTGCGATCGAAAGTGGCCGTGTATATATATACACATACCACATTCGGGTCATTTTTGATCACGATAGTATGCCCGGTAACACGTGATGGCCGATCACGATCGAGCCTAATCGTGGTCGAAAGTTCCCGTGTTTTGTTCCGTAGATTGAATAGATTGTGAATATAATTCCCCCTCGAAAGTTGCGCAATTCTTTTTTTCTTGACAAAATGTTTTGACAACATAGTTGCATGAATTAAGTGTACTAGCTATGCAGAGTTCTGTTGTTGCATACGTTTTATTGAAGCTTGAGCTGTGTACTTGTTGCTGACTGCTATAAAGGCTCACAGAATGACATTAATAATGATATATATATATATATATATATATATATATATATATATATATATATATATATATATATATAAACATGAGACCCGATTTTCGCACACTAAATGTGAATCCTAGCTTCTCGCTCTCCAGTCCAGATATATTAGCAAGCTGTTCAATACTCACTCAGGCTATCTGCTAATAAGACAAATGTCAGCTGTCTGCACTGAGCCTCATAGTCATTGCAATGCTTAACCACTGCTCAGGTCTGTTTAGGTGCGACGTTAATCCATAGTTTACTGCCAACTTCCTCTCCATTCCCCTTATATAGACCTTCTTAGAAAGAAGCAGTGGCAATGGAAGCTCCTGTCGCAGTCCTTTATTTTTTATAATATCTCCTGTTCCCTCCATACTTTAGGCCTTGCCTTCAATTTGAGCTTTATTCTCTCTATATATTACCTTCAGTGGTACTACATTAACGCCCCTTGTCTCTCGGAACATTCCACAAACGTTTTCTATTCACATTCGTTCATACAACGCCCACCGGTTCATTTTTTGCATGCCTAATTGTTGTAAATACTAAGTACATTTTGGCAGCAGAGGCGGCAGACAGTGCGCACACTGACATTCTACTTGTCTCACAGGCAATACCAAGCCAGCTGCGGCGATCGCGCACTACGTCATCGATCAAGGGGCTGCAAAGCTCAAGCACCGTTGAACTGTCAGCACTATCACCCGCCATCGTCCAGACCGAGAGCATTATCTACACCTACGTCGACACTACTAGGCCATTTCTGCGCCTGCGTGGATCCTACTACAGCTATAAAGGAGTGCAGAGCCCGTCTCACGGCCATTTTGGCAGCAGAGGCAGCAGACAGTGCACACACTGACATTCTACTTGTCTCACAGGTTTGAATATTTTGAAGCTATTACTTTCTTCGTTCTGTTGCCTCTGCTGCCAAAAGTGTACATTCCTGCATTGTGCCACGTGAATTGTGCCTGAATGTGGGAAGTGAGATAGAAAATTTGAAGCGAGAATTTCAAAGGGAAATCAGGGACCTAAAGAACAGCTTAGACTTTATAAATAAGGATTATGAAGCTCTCAAGAAAGAATGTGCGGTCATCAAGAAGGAAAACACAGTACTAAAAACAACTCAAGAAGCCATCTTGCGAGAAATTGAGTGCCTCAGAGAGACAACACAGGAAAATGCAACGCGCATCACCGCGCAAGATCAGTATTCACGAAACAAAAACATAGAGATTAAAGGCATCCCACAGGTAGCGAATGAAAATCTTGCGGAGGTCCTTACTAAAATTGGGGATGCACTAGGAGAGACCATTACTGAGCATGACATTGAAGCTTGCCATCGTGTCCCGGCCCGCAGCACAGCTGCTCGTTCGAATGCCCCCGGCAACCAAGACGGTTCTCTAAACGCAAACATTGTTGTGTCCTTCAACTGCCGGGTGAAACACGATGCCCTAATTAACAAGGCAAAATGAACTAGGATTAATTCTGAGGAGTTCGGATTTGCCACAAAGCAGCAGGTATACATTAATGAGCACTTATGCCCACAGCTGAAGAAATTGTTTGGATTGACAATTGCAAGGAAACGGGAACTAAACTGGCGCTTCTCATGGACCAGGGGTGGCAAGGTGTACACTCGAAAAACGGACACTTCTCGTGCCATCCAAATAAGCAGTGAAGCAGATCTAGACGAGATGCACGAAGCTAGCGTCGCTTTGTAAAGCCGCGACTACTCATCAGTTTTTTTTTTTTTTTCGTTTACTGTTACTTTTTTGACATGTCATCACCAAAAGATATCGCCTATTAAAACGATGGTGGACACTTAGCTTTCTTGCATTGCAATGCGCGATCAGCTCGAAATAAGTATGACGAGCTCACTACATTTCTAGACGAATTTTCCTTCCAGTTTGACGTCATTATGGTTACGGAAACATGGTACACATGTGAAGATGAAGTGCTGAGATTACCAGGCTACAATAGTTTCTACATGAATAGATGTTCCCGATGAGGGGGTGTTTCAGATAAACTTTCTTGTAGTTTGCTCTCTGATTTTACAATAATTACACCAGATTATGAAGCTTTAGCTCTAATCCAAGATAAGCTTGTTTATGTTGTTCTTTATCGCCCACCTGATGGGTGTGTTTAGAAGTTTTACGTTTTCTTAGAAAAACTGTTCACTTTTGTAGGTACAAATGGATTGCGTGTCGTAATAGGTGGTGACTGTAACATCAACCTTTTATAAAGTAATACAATGTCACGTTCGTTCCAGCTATTACTTGATTCTTTTGCGTGCACATGCAGTTACCTTAAATAAGCCGACACGTGTTACCATTCATTCTGAAAGCCTTCTCGACATATTTATTACAAATAAAAAAAGTGACTGCATGAAATCAGGTTCCATTATATCGGCTATGAGCGATCACTTCCCAATATATATGATTTATAAAAAAAATGAGCTTTCTGGATGCCTAAAAGCTTGTCGCTCTGACTCCTACCAAATACAGCAAATCAATTCAGACAGTTTGGAACAATTTAGACATGAAATTGCAAGATTAAACTTGAGTACATTGCATAGCTGCACAAATGCTGACAAGGCTTACGATACCTTGATGTATCTTTTAAAAAACGCTTATCACAACTGCTTTAGGTTAAAGACTGTGAGAACTTCAAAGAAAACTCGAAAGCCATGGTTAACAAAGGAATGCTATGAGATGATTCGTAAAAAGAATGCTTTATATTTCAGGTTTATCAAAAGTAGAGACAGCAATGATTTGGCAGAACTTAAGAGATTTAGGAACTGTTTAAATAAAACCTTACGTAATAAAAAGAATGCTTATCTTTTAAATTTATTTGAAAGAGCAAGCAGTCGTGATATTCTATGGCAGGAAATTAATCGTCTACTATATTCTGGCCCTAGCCACACGAAGGAATTAGAGCTCATAATCCATAACAAAATACTGTCGGGTGAAGACCTAGCAAATAGTTGTAACAAATATTTCACTACTCTGGTCTCAAGTAGCACGCCAACTGCAGATAAGCGCTCTACATTGCAGTTTATGGGCACACCAAATGCGTTTCTTGAACCAACAACTCACCAGGAAATACATTTGACTTTTATGGGCCTTAAGAACAGCAAAGCGTGCGATATTGACAAGCTTCAAATTATGCCAATTAAATACGTACTTGACCTTCTAGTACCTGCCATTACCTTTGTATTTAACTTGTGTCTGTCCACAGGAGTTTTTCCTGAGGAAATGCAGCACACTAAAGCTAGCATGTTGCACAAATCAGGAAATAAGAATGATTTTTCAAACTACCGACCAATCGCAATATTGCCGGTTCTTTCAAAAGGATTGGAAAAAGTTATCAGTAAGCAAATCCTCTCCTTCTGTGACAAGCATTCTTTGCTCGCGGCTGAACAATTTGGCTTTCGACAAGGCTTATCAACTGAACACGCCTTATTAGCACAAAAAGAAATAATTTTAAATGGGTTTGAAGAAAAAATGTTGACATTGGGTATATATATTGATTTTTCAAAGGCGTTTGATAGAATACATCATGAAACTCTGTTTACTAAATTAGAGCACTATGGTTTATTTATTTATTTGAAAATACTGCAGGCCAACTTGCAGGAGGGGCAGATACATGGTACTAAAGGCAATGATAAAATGATACATACAATGATACAATATTCAAGTAATAGATAACAATACGCTATAGATACAAAGCATCAAGGACAGAAAAAAGCTACAATAAATACATATTAAGTAATAACGCATTATCACGTAGTTAAACCCAACATCAGCAGGAAAAAAAAACCTCACAACTAACATAAAATGTGCTCCTCCAGAGAATGAACGAAATTTGGCGACATTATTACTGATTCTGGAAGTATATTCCAGTCCTGTATAGTTCTTGGAAAATAGCTGTTTTGGAATGCTTTAGTTCTAGCAAAAATTGGTTGCAAAAAATGAGCTCTCGTGTGTCTTGTTTGCCTTGTTGTTACAGGGCGAAGGTATGGAAGATCAGTTAACTTCGTGTAACCAGTCATATTATGAAGAAATTCCGTGGTGTTGTCCTTAATCTAATAAAATCTTACTTATAACACAGAAAACAGTGTGTAAACATCAAAAGCAAAAGTTCTTCCTTATTAGAAACAAGTACTGGCGTTCCACGGGGCAGTGTGTTAGGCCCCGTGTTATTCGACATCTACGTAAATGATATAGTACGAGTTAGTCAGAGTGCCCAATTTTCAGTTTACACCGACGATACTAGCTTGTTCTTTCAATCCGATGATATATATCATCTCTAAGTATTAGCTCAAGACACGCTAGAAAGGTTAGTGCATTGGAGTAGGGCGAATTCTCTGGTTATCAATGCTACAAAAACGAAGGCTATTCAAACCACCTCGTAAACAAATTTTCCATTGCTTAGACCTACGCCTCGGGGATTAAAAGATTGAGATAGCAAAAGATGTTAAAATATTGGGGGTTACTTTCAGTGAAGACTTAAACTGGGATTCCCATGTGCAGAATGTTTCCAAGAAAGTTGCCAAGGCGTGTGGTGTACTTTCAAGATTTCGAGATGTAGTCTCATCCAAAATCAAGTTACTCATTTATAATGCCATTTTTCAATCACATATTAATTACTGTAGCCTTGTCTGGGGAAACACCACGCAAAAGAATAAATTAAAATTGCTCACGCTACAAAAAAAGGAAATCCGACATATTGCAGGTGTCCCACACGATGCTCATACATCTAACTTATTCTAAACATTTAATGTGGTTCAAATAGAACAGCTGTACAATTTTAACCTTTTCACTAAATACACGCATGGTCTGAAGAATAAAAGCAATCACTTTCTTAAACTATGCAAACTAAGAAAATCACCTGAAACACCTTATGACACCAGACAAAGAGACACATGGTATATACCTTTTTCACGAACAGGATACGGTTTAAAAAGTCTACAGTACATTATGCCAAATTTTTTAAATTTCTTGAACAGCAAGGGTATTAATGCTGATACAGTGACAAGGAAAGTGTGGAAAGAATGTTTAATTAGAAACGCCATGTAGTACCGCTGAATGCATTAGATCTTTTCAGTAAAGTTCCTCCCTTTTTGTGTAAGTGGTTTGTGTGTACGTTTTTTTTTTCTTTAATATTTGGCATATTTTTTATATATGCTGGTATTTTTCTTTCACTCATTGCTGATTCTCATTTTTACACTGTTTCAGATTTTTTTTGGATGTACATGCATATTATTTCACTCTATGGATGCCTACTTTCATTTACTATCTTTATAAATATTTCTTTTACATGAACATGTATTGTTTCCTCGCACTGTTTGCTGCCAAAACTGCTTTAAAATATTAGGGTCAGGAATCCTGTCAAGCTGCTATTTCAGCAGCTTTTAATTCCTGTCCTTGCGTCTTTTTCACTGTTTCATTGCATTAGTTTTTGTGTAACCGCTATCATTGTATGAATATTGCATCATTGTATTTTAACCTATCACTGTGTGAAAAAGAATGCTCAATAAATGAAAATGAAATGAAATGAATATGTAAAATAATTTTTTTTATACCAACCACAAACACGGGCTGGAACCACATTCCTACCTCCATCGCCTCCATCATTGATGACAATTTGAAGACTGCCATTTTCATTCACTTCAAGTAATTGTACCGATGTTACCCCTCTCTGTAATGTTAGTAAGCCTGAGAGTAAATAAATGAGATGTCCAAAAGAGCTTGCATAACATAACAGGCTGCCTGCCATTACAGTCTAAATTCAGCCTTTGCTATTTCTATACACTGTGTTAACACAAACAGGTTATCGCCTGCCCTCTCTACAGCCGTTCTAATTTTCCATTATATCCCACTTATCTTCCACATTCGTTGTCATACCGTCATCATCATGCTGTCGCGGTGAATAAATTCTCGTCATTGTAACTTCGTCATGCGACTCTCGTCATGCCGTTGTTGTGAGAGCCATCGTAGTCAGCCCTCATACCATTATCATCCTTTCATTGCCGTCATTTCAGTAAATTAATCCCATTGTTGTCATCCCGGTGTCGTCATACCACCTTCGTCGATCCATCGATGTCCTTCCTTGCTTGTAATTCTATCGTAATCACGCTGCTGCCATTCAATCGTGATTATGCCCCCATTGTCATGCCATCGTTGTTATTGCATTGTCATCGATAGATGCTATCATGCATCAATTGTCGTACCATCATCATTCCAGCTTCATCCGGTTGTGATCATACCATTGCGGTCAAGCCGTCGTCATCTCATTGTCCTCATGCCGTCGTCATCGTCACAATCTTGTCGCTACACCGTCGTCTTAATTTAGGAATCAACATATCATTGTGCTCGTGCCATCGTCGTTACAGCGCCTTTGTCATTCCATCGATATCATTCCTTCTTCG
Organism: Dermacentor silvarum; assembly: GCF_013339745.2. Taxonomy (NCBI): domain Eukaryota; kingdom Metazoa; phylum Arthropoda; class Arachnida; order Ixodida; family Ixodidae; genus Dermacentor; species Dermacentor silvarum. The sequence continues at coordinate 121,616,304 of NC_051163.1, read as the reverse complement.
TCATTCTATTGCCTCTGCGTAATGCAGTTGTCGTCATGCTGCCATGCTCATGGGTGATCTTGGCAAGTGAGCACCATAGTAAAGTGGGACGATATCGGAGTATGTGGCATATAGCCGAAGCAATGCAAGTCTCAAACAAAACCTCTACACGTGTTTAAAGGGACCCTGAAGGGGAAAATTATTTCTTCTGTATCAGTAGATCACCCTTCCACAATACCGAAAACACCACTGTCACCGCGAGAAGCCACTTGGTAAGCCAGAAAGAAAAGAAAAACGCAGAAGGCGAGTGGCGACACCACATTAAGTTCCCGCACCAGCTCACTGTGACGTCATGGATTTTGACAGCGACTTCTAGGTCTCAGTTAATTCTTTAGCGGTAAAGATTGGCTACATTGTGTTCTACAGGAGCCCAAGACTGAATATGGCAAGTTTCGCGAACATTTACTGAGGCAACGTGGCCCAAATACGAAACATTACTTTAGAAGTCGTGACGTCACACTGAAGTGCTTGCCGACATTGGGGGTTCCGCGCGAAATTAAAAAAAAATTAACTTTGAGCTTCATTTTCTCTTGTAATGATTGACCTAAGGCAGTGTAATTAACGACAGCAGAGTTTTTGAAGAATACTTTATCAGTTTAAGTTGATTTATTGTTTTGATTTAATAAACCTTTAATAAACGTCACTTCAGGAATACGGTCTGTCACTACATTGCTCGAATGCCATTCACATCACCATCGACAGTCATCGAGAGTAGAGCTCCACCGTAACTTTTTTGATGATATTCCTTAATATATAATATCACTAAGCTATAATGTTGTTATTTACATGAACATTAAACAAGTTGACCTGCAGGTTGCATCTTTTTTCAGATAGTCAGAATCGATGCTACATTCTTGTTATAAAATCAGGTGCGCATTGGACTTGAATACGCATGGTTCTTTATTTTAAACCCTCCAAAAAACTATGTGCATGTTATTTATTCATGTCAATACTGGCAAATGAAGCAGTGGCATGTTTGGATGCCTCATCTTTCCTTAATTTAAAGTGAAAATTTCTTTGCATATCCTCCCGAACTTTCTTAATCGTAGCTGCTGCTTCAGTCCTGGCGAATAGCTCACATTGAAAAAGTTGACATTCACTTTAGCTTACGCTAAAGAGGATGGAGGCTAAAGCCTGTGCGCTCACGAGACATTGTGTAAATTATTTGACATTCTCATTCAAATCCGTTATTTCCTATTGTTTTCTCCCACCAAAGGTTTGAGTGCCTTTACTCTATCTTAATTAACTTCACATTAACTAACACAATTAGCTAGCTATTAGAAACAGCTCCAAAAAACCAGCTTTACCTGTCAGATACTGGACAAGTGACTATTCTGCACACAAGGCACAAGTTATGTGCTAAAGTTAAGTCTAGGGGCAGCCATACGCAGTCAATGTGACAGTTGAACAGAGAAGTTGCACTAACCAGTGGGCGAGGACAACTTGCTGAAATACTGTAAATAATCATGTTGCATTTACTGCAGCACATTTATCATCTACAACATGTAGATAGAGCTTTTGGTTAAAGCATGTTTTTTGTTTTTTTTTTTCACCATTTATCGGCAAAAGACTTCCTATACTTGGCTTTGTATTCGACAAAAATTTTCATGCTGTCGCAAAAATTGAGGGGGCACGAAACAATAGGGATTGAGCAAGTGCTTTTTCTCACGTGCAGCCATGCCTCAATAATATACTTTTCTGCATCTCCACAAGGATGTCAGTGTACAAGACAACAAGCTTTTTTTTCATTACTGAGCAAAATGCAACACATTTTTGCAACTGAGTCGAGCACTGTGCCATGTGACTCCTTCTTTAATGCTGCACCTCCTCCCCACAGAGTGCGCAGTACCTCGGCAATCACACCTTTTCGACCACCTCTCCACATCTTGTACTCCGCCATCTACTCCATACTTTCACTCGACAACCCCTCAGGCAAGCCTTGTCCATTTTGAATTGTGAAATACGAAACGACTCAAAGGACACACTTTGAAGTCCTTGCTTTATTTCTCAGCCTTCATTCATAGGTTCTGAGAATTTTTCAGTGCAACTCTTTCACTATGCTTTCAACCATTTCCTCACAGTAGAACAGCATGCTTTTTAACAGTGTTGGCGAGCCAACGAAAAAGACCTTGGCTGTGGCAAACATGAACTTTTTATCTCTGATGCATGTGTACACAGAACTGTATAAGTGATGCATTTCGAAATTGGCATCCACGTCACCACATGGAAAAACATATCCACACTAGCTCTTCCCACAAACTGGAGTTCCAAACTGCTGCAACTTAAGTGACATCTGCGTCAGCGCATCCAAACACCACCGAGCGCAACGGACTCACCAAATTACAGAAACAGCAACTGTTTCCTACTTTAAAACTGCCTGGCACAGTAAAACATTGCACTGCAACCAAAGGGGTCCTCACAGCACAGCTTGAAGCACCACACCTTCTTCACATAAGTGGTTTTCTAATAAACAGTCTATTGGTGAGCGTCTTTGGCAGATACTTTTTATAATGTCATGCTATTACACAACCACTCCACGAACATACGACTGAAATGCTTGTTCGAAACTTGAGCCTTCTTTGCTGTTCAAGCACACTCGCAGTTGATGGCTGTGTGAACAGGCCTTGCTGCCACCCAGCACAGTCCACCTTCTTTCAGGGAGTTGGAACACATCAAGCTAATCACTTCTTGTGCACTTGGTGTTGAACCGCTAGTTGCAGACGGATCATGGAAATGGCTTTCCGCATAGTTGAGCCCTCACGTGCCGTGACAGGTTTGATTTCGTGGTGAAGCAAGCTGAACAGACGTTGCATTTGAATGGTTTCTCACCAGTATGGACACGCATGTGTGCAGTCAAGTGCGAACTCCGTGCAACGTAAGGGCAATATGGACAAGAATATATGCACTTGTTACGGCGCGAGCGCTCGCTGGCTTCACTTGTGATGGCACCCTCATCTGGCAGCACAGTTGGCACTAAATTCGCACATATGCCGTTGTCGTTGGCTTCTGCTGTAGAGTCATGGGAATTTTCGCACTTAATTTGAATGTCCGAGTAGAATGCTTGATGCTGCAACTGGGGCAATGGCAATGCTGAAAAAAAAGATCACAGAAACAAAATTAAGATCAGTACTGGTTACTGTTTCTTTAGATCATAATGCTACCCCACTGTTTGGCTTCTGTTTTTTATTTATCCAGGTACCAGCATTTCAGATGATGGTCTGCTGCTTTAAGTTTATTACATGTACCATGCAGTCACAAGAAAAAAGAAACCGAGGACACTTCTAAGCACTTATGAGTTGTGAATGCGAAAGCATTAATGTCTAATTGAACGCTGCCCGAGCGGTCCTTCGAGTTATTTATTTTATTTCAGTACCCTAAAGGCGCAAAGGGCATTACATAGGGGGGGATTTTTATACAATCATAATGTACAACAAAGTTGCAAATACAAATGAAAAAAAGCAAGATACAAAAAAAAAAAAAAAAGCAAGAAACTAGAGATGGAGCGTTTGCAAATCAACGCAGGAAAGTATGAGTTATGAGTTATGAACTACTCCTCGCGGGCAAACGAGCCATTGAGACGCTTGGCGTGTTTTGATTTGGCCTCATCGAGGCGCAGTTAGAACGCAGGCGAGAGCTGGCGCGGACAAGGAATGCGCGGATAACCTAGGCTTCCGAGAGCGAGGGTGACGTGGCATTACGGCAATGCCCTCTCCCCTCATGCTACCGCAGCAGCAGGCGTTCCCTTTCGCCCGCTCTGCATCGTTGAGGCGCGCTCGTGCCATGGCGTCACAGCCAGTGGGAATTTCGGTGCCGTTTCGCTGCTACTGACGACGAACGCGAGGCCTTTTCGCTCAGTGAGCCATCTGATGCTTTCGCATCAAAAAGGAATAAGCTAGGAAAAGCTACAGAAAGTCAGCACCGTGCTAATTTAACTCCGTCATGCAGAAAACCCATGATACACAAGACATTTGTTTCAACATATGCTAAATAATAATTGAAAGCTGTCAAAAAGTCAGTACGTGACACATGACTGATTTTGGTAGCATTTGCGGTACTACCAGTAACACTTATCAATGGTACTGCAATATACCGATCATAAGAGCTCCATAAAGCAAACTTGATTTTCTTCATTAGTAATGTTGAACTTAGTACTCACAAACGGTAAGTCGTCCTGTTTATAGCGAAGTCTGCAGTACTTCCAGTGCATGTTTACGTAATTTAGACAGATCCACATGTTGCTTGTCGTATGCCTGTATTTTCTTATATAGATCATGAACAAGCTGACTTCAGGCATCGAGTATTCAAAACTTCACACTGAACTTTTAGGGAGAACAGCAGAGGAAGAACACAGAGCCTCCAAGAAACTGCAGCATCAAGAAAAAGATGAACCAGGAAATTGGCTTTCTTGTAATGAAGTCGTTTACATTATACCACGGCACATGGAGTGAGAAGTAGATAGAACTGCATTGCTCCGAACCAAAACAAGTACTCTTAATCTGAAATTGCACCAAAACTGTTAAGAGATTGTAATAAGCATGAAAAATGGTTACAAGGCTATGCTAGGTACACTGTTAGGATCAGTAGTTAAAGAGAGAGTCAGGTTAAGTACAGATGTGGTCCATCAGTCCAGGGTACTATTTGCAAACTTTGCAGCATTATTTAGGGCACAACTATTCAAATCAGCACTGCTGTGAGCATAAGGCGGCTGCAACTCAAAGATTTCACAGCGTACAGGACGCTAACAATACATACTTTACAACGAAGCACCATAAGCTGGTGTCGTGGAAGTCGCAGCTGCATCAGTAAGATCGTACTGACATAGGTTGCAAAGATTGTGCAAGTCACCATAAACAGAATGAGCTTCAGAACAAAAAGACAAGATAATACAAGCAGCATTTAAAACAGGCTAGCATGAATGGCACACAATAAGGCCACATGAAAGAACACCAAAGCCAGCGTCAATGTATTAAACTTCGGACACTACAGTGTTATGTTTAAACACATCAAAGTTGGGCACTGCAAAATTCGGTATAACATAATACAGAGGGAGTTAATATGTGTGGTTATATATATAAAAAAAGAAATTCCTTTTCAAGTAACTGAAACCGTTAGGATGCTAAGTGTCAATGAAAACAAGCACTACCCGATTCAAAAAGCCACATGATCACTTTGTAATTATCACTTGTTTGTGCTGTTTCCACTCATCTTGTACTCATTTAGGTCATCCTTTGGCTTTATACAGCTCCAGACGTACAGTGCTCAGCGATTGGAACTCCATACTCGGAGCAAATGGCTGATGGCACATTTTTGCACTAGGGGTGGCTGTGGGGTCACCAAGCCGATGTATTCTTGCCATTACATGAAAATGCGAGCCTTTTCAATGCATTTTGGCTGTGTTCGGTGGCTGATCAGCGATCAAACCAGAGCTCACCAGTCGCGCAAAAAGAACCGGCCACCAGGTGCTCCAAGTATCACGTTTCAATCCTTGAGCGCTGTACATTTACAGTATACTGCAAGGAGAATTTAAGTCATATTTATTTATTTATTAAGTATCATGTGATGCTATTACCATGCGATGATATTATCATGACATGGTATTATCATGTGATGCAAAACAAGCACAAGACAATAAACAACATTTAATTTTTTTAGATGCAGCTACAAGGAAGACAAGCTTCTATTGCGTGAAAGTGCTAAATTATGCTCCATGTGTTGACACTGTAACCTCTGCACGTCCACATGGTGCAGTCAGTTTACCATGTTTAAAAGGACACTATAGAAGAACACAGGTTCAGCTAACACAGACAAAGCATCCTTTCAAAACAACATTTTCATTAATGTAACTAGCAAGAGGTTGATTATTGGACAAAAAAACACTATGGCCACATTAAAACCTTATTGCTTCGTCATTGATTTCAAAGTATTTTCTCGTAGTTGGGTCGTGGTGACACAGCAATAAATGTTCTCCAAACTTGCCAAATTCAGTATCTGCCTCTTTTAGGACACAATGTAGCCCATTTTTAACAATGAAAAATTAACTAGGCCCAGCAGACGTCAAAATCTCTGATGTCACAATGAGCTGGTGCCAAAACTTCAAGGCTGTGTCGCCACCCGACTTTCTTTTCTTGCGCCTTTTTTGGCTTACCGAGCATCTTCTTGCGGTAAGAGTAGTGTTTTTGGTGTTGTAAAAGGACAATTTACACTAATGCAGGTCAAATGATCTTTCTCATTAGTGTCCCTTTAAAGTGCAGCGGCCAGGCAGTAACGTGTTTGTTTAGAAAAGTGGCATGATTCCAGCCACCCCTTGTAAGAGTCCCAAGATCAACTGCATCGTTGGTCTCCACCTGTCAAAGAAAACAAGAACGTCTCAAATTCGTGTAAATTATCAGCTTGAATACCCAAAGGCGTTTCTTACATTGTACCAGATCACATTTCACAATTTCAGGATTCATTGCTTCACAAAGTGGCTACAAGTTTTGATAAATATGAAATACACAATGAGGTCCCATAGTCAAAGACTGTATTGGGACCTCCGGTCAAGGTTAGATGATGAGAGGAATGATTATATGGCAGCAAAATAAAGCAAAACCATGGTATTAACGTAATGCTCATATAAGAATAGGGCAAGTACCAGAGAGAACAAGTTAAATGAAAATACACAAAGAAATTTAAAAAATGCACGTAAAAAAATACAGGAAGGTGAGTACCTACAGATGTATATCAAACATGAACTACACGCAAATAACAAGCATAACAAGAAAAATGCACATAGATATATTCCAATTACAAAGACATCAAATGATAAAACAATGACTGAGCAATATACGTAAGATGTATACACAAAACTATGAGCAATATACGTGAAAGTAAGCTAAAGTGCCAACCTAGAAAGAAGTTTCAAAAACAATGTTACAAGATGAGCAAAACAAAAAAAAAAGAGAAGACGCACAAGAATCTGTACAGAAATTACAGCAATTAATTCAAGAACATTTTATGATAATTTTAATTAGCATGTGGTCTTACACTTTTTTTTTTTTATAATTAGAGCCAAATAGTTCCAGAGTGAAATGCAAGAAAAATGAAATCTGAATTTGCTATGATTAGTCCGCACTTTGGGCAAGATAAAATTTTTTGTTAGATGCAAATCTTGTAATGTTAGCATTCAGTAAAGATGATTCTGAAATCAGGACTACTGGGAGCTGATTGCCTATCAGCTTACAAGATGTCTAAATTATAGTTTATTATCTGAGGTACGGTGAGCATGTTATTAGTTCTGAGCAGTTCTCTTGCATTAGCGTTCTAAGAGCTGCAAGTTACTACCCTGATGGCTTGATTGTGAATGAGTTTACACGAGTATTATATTTGTTTCCCCAAGATGGCCACAGCGTAGTTATGTGAAAAAAAGAAATGCTTAACAGAGTGACAATAGTGCATTAGGGATGAAATGAGCACACGCTCTGGTGAAGACTCTCATGCCGCAAATCATTTCCTTTTTTTTTATGCATGCAACTTGATAGTGGAATTTAAAACTGCGGTCTAATTTGACTCCTAGCTATGTGGCATAATCACTCGCGTTAATCAGATGCTGCCCAATTGAAACATTTATGACATGTTGGCCAGAGCTGAAAATAACAAATCTTGATTTTAGAGAGTTTATTTGCGGTTTACTTTTATTGGGGCCATCTTGATGTAGGCTCATAGCCTCCTCGAAAAGTTATAGAGGAGGCTATGGTAGGCTTCACCGACTTATCTTTTTCTTTGGTTCCTACATTTGAGCAGAATCACTGTCCTGTGGAAGACAGGGTTGCACTTGCATGAAGTGCAGTGCGTGGCGAGGTGCCCATGTGCTTGCATCTTTCCATTGTAATAAGGGGGATTCTACATGGCTCATGTGTCAGTGCACCGTCAATGCAAATGGACCCATTGCGAGGAAAACATCACTGGTTGCAATGTAAAGATAAGACTGCTACTTTCAAGTACACTAAATAACTTACTACAAGCAAAAATAATGCTTATCCCGTAGGCTTCCACTCCGAAGCCAAAAACAAAGCTAGCATTACCCATTTTGTATCTGCAGTGCTTCAAAAACTTTTGTCGTTGTTTCCCTTCTGATAATTTGCAATACTCTGTTTAACAGACCAAAGAACACTATCAAGACTTTAACAGTAGGTTGTTGCAAAATGCTTCATTAGTCTCCAGTAGTCAAAAATATCAAATATTAATTTTGACCACTAGGTGATCTTTAACATGCCCCCAATGCATGGGATACTGGCATGTTTGCATTTTGCCCTCATCAAAATGTGGCCACTGTGACTGGGATTTGATACCACGACCTCGTGCTTAGCAGAGCAACACCATAGCTGCTAAGCCAACCACGGCGGGTCTAGCTAGTGTGTAATACAGTTGAACCTGGATATGTCTGATCTGAAGGGGATCACAAAAAAAAAAAAAAAGTTCAATATATAGGTTATTCGATACATAAAATAAAAATCTCATACAGAAATTTTCAAGGACATTTACAGCTGTTCCATAAACATAATACAGTGGTGGTCCAGCCAGTTTAAGAATTGGAGCAATTTTTGGAGCAGGAAGAAAGCTGTTTTGTAGCAATTTAGGAGCAGCCATATTAGCATTTTGTAGCAGTTCTGTGGCACAAAATTTTGCGTTTTGGATCAGTTGGAGCAGGAGAAAAGCAAGTGCATGATATTTGGTACAGCTTATTACTACTACACAATTTTTAAGTACTTCTTCAGAGCAAATGGACACAAGCAAGACAGACTGACGAAGCCATTTAGCTCGCGTGCCCAGAGCAGAAAACGTTGCAAACAGACTTTATTTGCCTATGTAAATAGCACTTGTGCACTACTGAGAATAGTTTTATGCCATCAGACATAATACAAAACCAACTAGAAATGCATAAAAACAATTTTGTGCAACAACAATGGCTAGCTGCGGGCTCGAGGAGACGACGCTCGATGTGCTTAGTCACGAATTCCGAAACATCGAGTGCTGAAAGGCAGTATTAACTGCGTGTCTAATCGAGGATTCCGTGCGCGAAGCTTGGTCCCCAAGTCCACGTCGCTGATGCTAGGAATGCTTAGCCGCGGGTCTGTCCACAAAGGGAGGGATCGGCCATGCTACTGCGATGTCCGCATAGCGCCCAAGGCAAACGTGGTGCTTCGGCGCACTTGCACTTCGGTGGGCGCAGCAAGGCGCAGACGAGTATAAATCTAGCAAACTGGTGCAAATGGCGCAGTTGGACCACCACTGATAATATTTCGTTATATGTGGGTTTGATAACTCCGAGTTCGACTGTACCCCTGTCACACTGCACATAATAATGCCATTTGAATCGAATGGCATTAGCATTGGATGACATTAGTCAGCTGCAACACAGCAATGTTTAATGCCATTAGAATCGAACGATTTTTGCAATCGAATGAGTTCAAGAAGATCATTCAGCTTCACACTTGAAGCGAATGTATACTCTCCACACGAGAGACAAGGTAAAATATGACATTGAGCGGTTGTTTATTTTGTCTACATCTGTGATACTTATTTGGGGCTGGATCTCAGAAAAATATGACTAAATACTGCCACAATGACCGGCAGATGTGTAATTGATCACGTGTTCACAAAACGCAAATAAAATCTGAAACTGGGTAGATGTTCATTGTGCATGCATACATTGTTCTTTACTTGTCATCACGGGCAGCGAATGTCTCCAAAGCATCACCCACAAGCTTTGCCCCATATCTGGTCACAATTATCATATGCAAACTTATAAATCTTGAAGTAATGCAGTGTAATGATGCTATCACATTGCCATATATAATCATCAGAAATTAGTCAAAGCCATTGCAGCACAAATAAGACAAACACAAAGAACAAAGGACTGGACACCATGCCCGTGGTGTGCAGTCCTCTGTTCTTTGCATTTGCCTTACTTGAGCTCAATGGCTTCAACAAATATCAACAAAGCTTCCCAAGAACAAGGTGTTCTCAGAGATTCTGCTATTTTTTTATGTGCTTAATTTGTGATTTCCTACCATTTCGCTTCTCGTTTCCGTTGCAGTCAGTGCTACTTTTGTATAGCTCTTGACTCGCAGACACTTAATCATTGATTTTTTGGGACAAAGTCATCAGGTCACAGCCCAACATGCTGCAGCAATAAAGACTACGCCTGGCCTCCTAAGCACATGACAATACGATTGGCTCACGCCATGCTCTGCAGGTCATCCATAAATCAGCACCAAGTTGAAAGGATATAAGTGAAGCCAGTAGGAAGAAGTGAAAGGCTGGAAGTAAAGAGGGGGAAGAAAGGGTTGTGTCACTCTGCTTCACCACTTGGGAGCGCCACCTACACAAACAAAGACAGCATGTACTAGAGCCAACATTTAAGAAAATTTTCTTTGTCTTCTCGAAAGGAGACAGAAGATTTATTATAGGAGAAATGCCCAGATTACTGTGTTCTAACCTTATATGCTTACTTAGCCCCGTAATAAGAAATGTGCCTTAACTTGAAGCCCATGCTTAACTCGATCTAGGAGAGCCTGACGTGAACATGCCAGGTGTCATCTAGATCGAGTCAAGCATGGGCTTTGAGTTAAGGCACATTTCTGGAAACAGGCATTAGTATAGGGGTAAGGGGGGAACGGTAACATGAAGGAGAGTGAAAAAGTGAAGGTGATAGAAGGAGAGTAGATGCGCATGAATAAAAAGAAAAAAGCTCTGAACACATTTATTGCTCACAGGAACCTGCAGATATTTACTCCAACCCGCACTGCACGACGAATAGTACTGCGCATAATGTTGCACCAGCTACTGCATCACTGCTTCAAATTGAGGTCGAAACTGCGAACCGAAAGGTTACGAAGCGATGATGACGGTTTGCTCAAAATTTTGTCTTTTTTTGCTTTGTTACTGGAAGTAATTATTAATTCTTAAACTAAAATTTAATTATTTTCTGCAGAGGCAAGTAAATGGTCAGAATGCGAAAAGAGAAAACCCCATATTTTCTAATACAGGTGTCACACGACCACGATCGAAATTCTCGACTGCGATTGACTCCATCGCGCAGCTTGCTCAAAGAAGCCAATCAAAGCCAAGAAGTTCGATCCGGATGGGGCTTGATCACGATGAAAAGTGCACCGAGTGACACCCGTATAAAGTGGTATCAGATCTCAGGAGTGTGTTTTGCCTAGAAAAGCAGCTTTGATGCTCCCGTATAGCTCACTACTAAGTTCTTCTATATGTCTTTAGAAGTAGCGACAAACCAGAAATGCATATATTCCTCTTAAGGTGAAATGGGCATGAGGCATTGAACTTAGCCAAAGCCTCTTAAGTAATTTTACCAGGGCAATTTACTGGCTATATATGTATATATATTTCTAAAAAACAAAGCATTTAGACTCCAAAAAGGCAAAACAGTTGTTCAGGCGATTATAAACTCCCTAAATTAATTAAATTTCTAGCTAAATTACCAACACTGCAACAGACATTCTGCTTGTAGCCTTTGCTACCATCTGAGATGCAGTTTTTAGCTGTTAGGTTGGCAGTCTCTAAAGCCATCAGAATGAGCAAGTTAGGCGAGATCAGGTTTAGCAAAAAACAGTTGACTCAAAATTAAAGGATTTCATTGATGCCAAAGGCCATACTACAAAAAGGGGAAACAAACCTTATTCGTACACATGCACTGGAAAAAAGTGAAGTCTCCTTCACCTTCGCTTCAATGTCTAGAAGCTAAGCAGCTGCTTAGTTGAACACATGCTTCATGCTCTTCGGGTGGCTTTTTGGAGTTGATTTTCCCATTGTAATGATGTCAGTCGCCTTCCACCATGATGGTAAATAGTGTTCGGCTTCAGCCAAAGATTCGCATCGTGTTAAAGCCAAATGGCTGAAACCCTTTCACCAGAATTTAGAGGGCCTAGGCCTTGAAAATGGTGCCATGATGGCTGGCCTGGGAACCAACTAGCAAAAGAACAAGAACAGTGCCACGGCTCGGTCACTTGATCTGGCAAGTTCTAGTTCCACGATTGCAGTGGTAATTTGAACAATTCTGCTGTCGGTGCCTGTGTACATGGCAAATTGCATCACTTAGTGACACTCTCAAAAGAAAATATCTACGATCGTTTCCTAATAGACAGTGTCCATGGAGTAACCCCGATGTGGAGTTTGTTACTTTGAATGTTTGAAAGTCACTAGCTCCCAACCTGTTTTTAAGTAATTCAAGGAGCATATTAATTTTCAAGGAGTTTTAAGGGCCCTTCAATCTTGTCTAAATTCAAGGGTTATTAAGGATTTCAAGGAGGTGCACGAACCCAGCGAGCTGTGGGTTGTTCGCCAAATGCGCTGGGATATTTGGCTCGCATGTTCACGGAAGCACCGTTTACAGATGCGTTGAGAATGCATTGTGGTCCCTTGTGCTTTTTCGCTGGAACCACCGCGCGCGCATTATCGAGCTCACACGAAGCGATACAGGTGGCCACTTCGAATTACGCTTCCCACACCATGGGCACAGTGTGCTGCAATCTGACATCTGCAGGCGCTACGGTGATGGGATGGTACTGCCTGCTTACCTCACAGACGTAGGGATGACGAAGTCAGACGTTTTTGTGCCATTTTGGAACATCACCCGCGTAACTTGGCGAGTGCTATTCTCAAGTTTCTGCCATAACCTTACCTCAATCAACTGTTCCCATAGTACGTATAGCGCGCCCACACTACGAACGTAGGACGATAAGGGCGCCGGTAATCAGCGACAAGAGCTTGTCTCTGCTGTCCTGTTTCGTCCCTGGTAATACATGCACACATGTACGAAAACTCTGCAAGCCGGCCAGGCTGAGCACTGGCCGCTTTAGCGCTACAGTGGCTTTGCTGTCAGGAAATATGCTAGTGCTGAACTGTGCTAGTGCTCCAACTGTAACCACTGTAGCGGCGCGTAGCAGTGCTCCAGCCCTAGAGTTTTCTCACAGGTTTCCCCATAGTAGACACTGTACCCATAGATCCGACAGCGACATGTTTGAGCGATTTGAGCCCCGAGATGCTGATGTTTATCAGGCTGTCTCATTTAGAACAAATCGCTTGCAAAACACAGACGCCGCACGCACACACGCGCACTACACATAAAAAAAAAAAAAATGGTATTGCGTTTACCTTACGCGGAGGTTCGTCTGTCATTACACGTGGTCTTGTGCATGGTCATTGCATGTGCATGTCATTGCATGGTCTACATTTTACTATTTTTGGGGGGAGTAACTGAATATGTAAACACCGTCAACTCTAGCAAAATGCTGGAAAGGGTCAGAACTTCCTAAATGATTCAATACAACACACTTTTTTTTTACAAATTAGTTTTGGTTTCGGTAGCCAGAAGAGGTGGATGATAGCCTTGGATGGTGCGTGCAGCTCTGGCCCCCTCAAACCGCAGTGCATTCCGTGTGCATGACCGACCCTGTTGGATATTCTTGCTTGTTGTCCAGCTTGAGCGCCTACAGATCAAGGAGCGTTGAGCCACAAAGAAGTGGTGTCGGCTAGATAAAATTCAATAAGTGGGCGTAAGAGTACATTCCATTTGCGTAATGTCGTACAAAAATTCCCGTAATTGCATGGGTTGTGTACCACCAATTTTCCGTCACCGAAGTGTAATAAATCTTAATCAGGACACTGTTCAGAACCTGTCATAATAACCTAACAAGGTTTTCTAGCAGTCTAGAGCAAGATCCTTAGGGACCTCGCGCCCCGTACAGATGCTGAATGCAGTTTTTTTTTTTCTCATATATGAAGTGGAGGGGCTGCGTTGTGATTGAAGCTTTTTTTTTTTCTTCAAAAAGATGGTTCTTTTGCCTAAATTGCCAAAGTAGCAGTCAACTTCTATATGGGTGTACTTTTATGGTACCATTGCAGGTTTTTGAACCTCTATCGTTACACGCAAGTCGATCATAAGCAGTTGACACACCAAAAAAAAAAAAAAAAAAAGGGACAAAGAAAAAAAAAAAGTCATGGAGGTGCGGGGTATCGATCCCCGTACCTCTCGCATGCTAAGCGAGCGCTCTACCATCTGAGCTACACCCCCAATACGTCTATAAATGGCATTTTGAGTATTATAAGAAGTATTCCTAAAAAAAAAAAAAAAGTTCATTTCAGATTCGTGGTTGTATACACATTTTGCGGTTCCGCTATCGGTAACCAGGGCCGCTCTAATATTTCCTCCTGTCCACTAAACGCCCCCCTCCTACCAACACTGGGTGTCAAGCCAGGCCAATGCCTCCTAAAAATTTTTTAGGAGGCATTGGCCAGGCCACGCACCATGGCGTCAAATCACCACCTGCTCGTCAAATCCCCAATCGTGCTCTCCGATAGAGTTTAATACCAAAATTATATGTTCTGTGGCTCTCACAATATAAAGGACAGAGGTAAGTGAGATAGCGTTATATGCTTAAACACCGTCAAACTGCAAGTTATTTGTTCAAATTTGCCGCCTCTGAATGCTGCTGCCATACAGCGGCATTGATTCGAAGCACCGCGGAAGCGTGAAGGCAGCGAAGGAGATGTGAAGGTGGATGGTAGTGGTGAAGGTGTGTGAAGTCTCGTAGCCCGTGGCAGTTGGTTCTTCCTTCTATGGTGCCCGTGGCTATGTCACAGGTAGACACTCTAGTCATAGGCTATGTATTTCTGCGGCCCCGCTGCGCACAAGCCGCGCCGCTGTCGTAGTAGTTTCACAGTAGTTCGTTGCGTCTGCATTATCTAAGCACCTGTGTACTACTTGAATACTTATTTCGGAACTCTTGTTTCGTGCCTTTGCTTAAGTTCGCGCGCGACTGCATTCCCTTCTAGCTGCTGGCGTCCGTTCTGTCACGGCTTTGAAGACAACTGCCGTATGATCCTACAGTTTGCCAGCGCTCCAGCGACGTTTGTTTCTCGTGCACATGTGTGATAATGCTACGAACCAGCGATGAGTTGTGAAACTTATGCTTACAAGGCGTGTTTCTACTTGTGTAGCTATCGGGAACCTTGGAGTGTGTCGACGCACCTCGCTTCAAGCATGGCGTCCAAGAAAGCAAGCGATCGTGCAGTGAAGTGCTGCGTCTGTTGTGTGTGTATGTGTTGTAAAGATCACGGCATCGGTGCGCTTGCGTGAAAGGTTGGATGCCACGGTGAGAGATCCCACGCCTCTGACGTCGGCCTTTCGTTGCGTGTAGTGGATACAATTTCCATTTGTAGATTCAGGGAACGGATTCTCGGACAGCCGCTTTCGGAGATATCACTTTCAGTGGGCCTCTTCGATTATCCCTGCCTGACAGTCCCAGACTCTCCGAAGCAGTGCTTCAGTCAATGAGCGTACTTAGATTTAGGTGCTCGTTAAAGAACTCCAGGTGGTCCAAATTTCCGGAGTCCCCCACTACGGCGTGCCTCATAATTATATCGTGGTTTTGGCACGTAAAACGCCATTTTTTTTAATGAGCGTTGCGAGCACGTGCAACTTCTCGGACAGTTGTCAGGGACGGATAATCGAAGAGGCCCAGTGTGCGCTGATTGGCTGGTTGAGCAAAACCGGATGACCTGATTTGCTGACAGGAGTTATCCTCCGACGATCACTTTTGGAGATACACTTTCAGTGCGCGCTAGTAGGCTGGTTGTGCGAAACCGCTAGAATCATAAAATGCGCCGCGTACTACGTCACGCGAAAGGAATACCGCAGTCAGACGCGCAAATTTAGGGACACTTCGAGCAAGTGCACTATGCCCTTAGTGTCATTCGCAGGCAGTCTGACGAAAATGTTTAGTGACACTTGTTGGGGAGTGCACTTGACAGCGAGTGTGTTCGAGCCATCGCCTCCTCTAGAGGAACCAACGATTCGTCCTAGAGGAGGCGATGGCTCGAGGAACTCGCTTCGCTGCGTTCAAGTGTGTAGACTGGATAGCAATGCTTCAAGGATAAATAAGTAAATGCTCTCAGAAGAGTTGAAACTAATTCTCTAAGACCACTTTTTCTTAATTTCAAATGTTATAGCGCCTTTGTGACATCAGTGAAGCCAAAAAAAGCTTGAAACGTTCAGTTTTGGGGGATTCTGTCAATTTGACCCGGTAGATTTTGGATATGTTCCTTGCTTGTGTTGGCTCAAAACAAATTGATGTGTTAATGGGATTACAGGATTTATATTTTTGATGGTGGAGGCTCTTGTATATTTAGAGTAGAAGAGTGTGGGTGTAGGCCAGTTGGTGATTCATGATTTGGGAAGTTACCTCAACAAACACGAGATGAAGAAAGAAAGAGACAACATGAAGTGGTACTGACAACTGTTGATTTAATGAAATGAACGCCGAGCTTATATAGATCAGACATGTGCACCTGAGAAACAACGAGAAAACCAATAAAAACACAGAGTGACCTTCAACAGGGGTGCGATACAAATGCTAAGATAAGCGCTGGAAGACTGCTGAGGCACCTAAGACGTGTGTATCACATGGAAAGAAACAAAAGTTATTTCTGAGTAACACCAACCGACGGTGAACTAATGCAATCACCATCCTTAAAGTGCTCCTTCCGGTTACCTGCCTAGACAATGAAACAATTCCTGCTGAAGTGGAAGCAGTACTGCAGCATGGTCCTAAATACAGCCTGGTGCCTTCGGTGGATAAGATGGATTTGCTTGCGGCTGTGCACCGAATAGCTAACAAAGCCCCATTCGAAAAGAAAGAGTTGCAGCCTTGAAGGTGTTGGTAGTCTCCGGAGGATCTTCACCAAGAAGGCCAACCCTAGTAAAGTTTTAAGAGAAGTTGCTGGGGGGGGGGGCATTTCCGAGAGCACGACCTTGCTCTTGTCTTGGCTGACGAAGAGGGCAGTTTTACGGTGCTTCCTGGGACTTTGTTCCGAGAAAAAAGCAAAGGCCGCAGTAAGTAAGAACTTCATGCTTTCAACCCAGGGTCCTTCCAAGGTCAAAAGCGGGGCCATTGCTCTGCTGAAGGAATCCAATCTGACGAAAATGGCAAGACAGGTGTCGAGCAGTAAGTTGAATACGCTTTGCATCTTTTTTACGGCCAAGACCACGGTGTAAGAAGAGCAGGTGATCCGACGGAAGCGCGCGGCGTGTCTCACTAATGTTGGGATACCGCTAGGTGGCGCACGCGACTAGGAGGCTGGGCGTCGGGGGCATGGGGGCTGGGGGCAAACATACCCCGAGCGCGCGCATTTCAGCTGTTTCAGCCTGCGTTTTTCAGAGCGCCTGTTAGTGTTAACGCTCTCATATTGAAGTTATCTTAATTTCCCGAAAGCTTAAAGAGTTATTTGAGAGTGTCGCTAGGCTTGCTGCATTTTTAAATCAAAAGCGTATATTTCGCTCAAAGCGGCGCTAACAGTCCGTATTTTCTTGGAGCAGCTGACAATTCATTTTGCAAGTTACGTTTCGATGACGAGTTGCTATCTGTTGTCACTATACGCTGCGTCCCCGTTTTCATTTCTCATGCGAAAACAGTGCGTAGGGGAGTACCGCGTACAATGTCCTCCTGAGTGTATATATAAGCGCTTTCGCGTAATGCGGTGAACTGTGCTATAATTGTTCTGTAGGCTCAAACGAAAATTTTGTTTGCGCGTTTCCCATACAGGCTCCGTGCATAGTATTGGGTCCATAAAGCACCAATTTAAAGGCTGTTTGTTTCTTATGAAGCATGCGGCACCTTGCATGCGTATATATCCTTATACGCATGCTCCTTAATAAAATATTCATGATAGAAGACGCCGATCGTTTTTCTTGCTTTTTTTATTCAAAATTACGAGGCAGCAGAAAAACAAATGAAAGCAACTTGCAAACCAACAGAAAGGAAGTCCATCGATGTAGAATATACATACCCAGCTGTGGCATTATTCCTGGCGAGACGGATTTTCAAAGAGCGGGTTGAAGTTGATGCTGTCGTTACCGTCATGTGATGCTGCACTGAAGTCCTGAATTTTGTGAGGTCTTGTAGACTGCTGAACTGCTATGGCTAACGTTTTCTTGTCCACACGAGAAGTCTCTTGAGCTCTTGTCTCTTGCATCACATATACTTTTGCCTGTGGTTCTTGTAGTTCACTGCCTTCAGGTTTTGATTTGCGCTTGCCGTCAGCTGGAGCCTGGAGTCTGTTCTGTGTTGGCTACGTTAATCTGGTTCTGGCCGTCTTCTATTTGCACATCAGTTGCTAGCTCCAGTAACTCGTGATTCACTACATTTTGCTTTCTGATTCTTTCTTTTCGCTTGTGCTTTCTGCCTATTGTTCTTTCTTTCGGAAGTCCTTCGCAAGCGTCAGTTGTCACGGAACACAGTTCTTTGAAAGTGGATTGTGAAGTAGCCGGAAAATGAGTCGGCACAGCATCTCTAGCTAAAGAAGCTCTTCCGGTCGTAATGGCTAAAACAACTCTGTTGTGCAGTGCTGTCCATGTTTTTAACACGTACATTGGGTCGAAGTGCTTTTCGCACACATAGTCCCCTGGTCGCAGGACTCGGTCTTCACGTTGTATGGCATCCCGCCATGCTTGCAGTCGACTCGCCTCTTTAAGGACACTAAACATACATACTTTGTCTTTGCACGAGTCATATCCACTCTTGCAGTTTGGAACGAAACACTTCTTGCCCATAGTCAGGCTAGATCCGTCTCCGCCAGGTAACGTCGCGGCTCAAACGGCAAATCTCTTCTTCCCTTTCTTGCGATTAAACGGATTCGTCCTTTTCCATTATTTATACCACGGGAAAACTTTATTAAGCGCTTCCCGAGAACAAGGGTGACTGATTGCTCAACGGTAAAGCAAACGTTGCAAAATATTAAGAAAACATAACTTATCGTCTGCCCGCACCACTTTTCTGCGACTGCTTCCAGGCATTGTCAAACGCCGTCTGCTAGATCCAGCCACGCGACCGCAATGCCGGAGACATTATCGTCTGTTTCGGCGCCTGAGGGATTTCAATTAGTATAGTGGCACACAGAAACAGTAAAAAAATTAGTTTTAATTATTTTAAACGCGCTTTACGTACAGTTACAATTATTTACACGTTCGAATTTCCCGCTTTTTCAGCCTCCTAACGTGTGCTGCCGTGCAGCGGTGCAGACGTGAAACTCCACCTTAGTGA
Organism: Dermacentor silvarum; assembly: GCF_013339745.2. Taxonomy (NCBI): domain Eukaryota; kingdom Metazoa; phylum Arthropoda; class Arachnida; order Ixodida; family Ixodidae; genus Dermacentor; species Dermacentor silvarum. The sequence goes on along the minus strand of NC_051163.1, from coordinate 121,597,165 downwards.
GACGCGTTGCAGAGCAGCGGCCGCCGTGTCGTCGGATCACCTGTTCTTCTTACACCATGGCCAAGACCCACAAGCAGTCTTGTCCACTTCGGGCTATTGTAACAGAAAGAACATGTCGGCAAGTTTCTACAGACACATCTGAGGACACTAATTTAAGTTGATCCTTACAAGAATAGCGGTTCTGACGTTTTGGTTGAAAAGCTAAAGCCAACACTTTGTCCATTGATGTGGAAGATCTGTGCTGTTCGGTGCCACATGATGGGGGGGGGGGACTTTTGGTGCTGTTAGGGAACTTGCTGACCTTACAGGTGCCAACGATTTCCAGAACTCCTGTGGTGTGTTTTCAGAAACCGTTGTAGAGCTGCTGAGTTTTTACCTCAATTCCACAATTGTGTCCTTTGTTGATAAATTGTATGTCCAGAAGAAAGGCATATATGCATTGGGTCTAGTGTCGCACCAGGGCATTGTGAAATTTTCCTTGCTACATTTGGACCATGCACTGAAGCTTAAGCTGACTCATCCTTCCATTTTGCAAATCTTTAGATACGTTAACAATTTTTTATCATACTAAACCTTGCACCGGACGATGACCTTGCAGAAGTGGCTCTTGAGATTTTGTCAATCTTTTCCAGTTGCTCAAGCCAGCTTAAATTCACTCACGAGCTTCTGCATAATGGGTCAATCCAATTTTTAGATCTAAAGTTAGATTTTCCTTCCGCTGACCATGCTTGCTGGGCATTCAAGCCCAGGTCGAAAGAAGCATTGCTGCCTTTTAATTCATTCCATTCAAAGCTTATAAAACGTGCTATAGCTTCATCATGTTTCAGATCAGCGCTTTTAAAATCATGTCACCACAAGCAGCTTTCCAGTTTTCAACTTCATGTGGGGCCTCTGGAAAAGGTGGGGTTTTCCGAGCTCTCTCTTGCTTTCGGTTGCCAAACCACCACTTGTTAAGCTTCGGAAAAAGGACAAAGAACCATCAATTTCTAGTGAACAGGCTAGTTGGAAGAATTTTGCAGTACTTCCCTACATACATAAGGTTTCCCATAATCTTAAAAAGAATTCTGGTAAATATGGGGTCGATGTTGTCCTTTCAGCACCTTGTAAACTTTTTAAGTTGTGCAGCATGGTGGCAAGAGGAAGCACAGGCTCGCCCCCCTGTAAAATAAAGCATACAAACCCCCTTGTGCCCTGCATGACATGTGTCATATATAAGATTCCACTTAAGTGCGGCAGATATTGGACAAACTGGTAGGTGCATTAACATTCGCTTGTGTAAGCATGAACATTCTCTGGGAGCTGCTGGAGGGTCAAGCTTGGCTATTCATTGCTGTAGCTGCATGGGCTGCTTTTCTATGCCATCAGACACCGAGATTAACCGCAGAAAAAATGGCCAGCTGGAAAGAGATGGTAGAGGCAGTGGGCCACGCGACGCTTTAAGGATGGTGATTGCGTTAGTTCGCCATCAGTTGCTGTTACTCAGAAACAACTTTTATTTCTTTCCATGTGATACACACGTGTTAGGTGCCTCAGTAGTCTCCCAGCGCTTATCTTAGCATTTGTATCGCACCCCTGTTGAAGGTCGCTCTGTGCTTTTATTGGTTTTCTCGTTGCTTTTCAGGTGCACATGATCTATATAAGCTCGGCGTTTGTTTCATTAAATCAGCAGTTTGTCAGTACCACTTCGTGTTGTCTCTTTCTTCGTCACGTGTTTTTTGCGGTAACCTCCGAAATCACGATGCTTGTACATAATCATTCTTTTTATTGCTATAGCAATTATATGGACACTTCAACCGGATTTCTGCCGTCGCCGCGAGGTTCCCTATAGATAAAATCTTCGCCGCGCGCCGTATGCCCGAGCGGAAGCGTGCGGGTATGCGCGCTATCACGGAGAGCGAACGCACTCAATCTCCCACGCGCAAGCAAGGAAGCGGGAAGCCAGCGCCGGAGGGAGCGGAGGGGGGGGGGCGCACTTCCTCTCTGCCAACAACCGCGCTCGTCGCTCGCTCGCAACGTCGCTTATCTCCACACGGCTCTTGCGCCGTGCATTCGCCGCTCAGTTTCCGTTGAAGCGATAGACCGCACGTACCTTCGCCCGTTGGTGCGGCGTATGCGCTTGCTGCCAGCGTTTTGACAGTCGTTGTCTGCAGTCATTCAGTGTGATCTATTCATGTTTGTTTGTGCGCGCTCACACCACGCTTGTTCAACGCTACAGCAAGCCATCCGGAATCAGATATCGGAAGCGCTTCTTGCAGCTCCTACAACCTCCCCACCCAATCCTATGAGTGTGCCGCTGCCCGATACCGACTTTCCCAATCACCCTACGTCGCTACCGCTCAATGCGACGAGGTTTATTGTCGTCGTTGCAAGAACGCTACGTAAAGGTAGGCACTGCAAGGGCACGGGGCTCACTCGTCTTCCTCTTCAGTCGGCACATACACAGGGGCGGCCTCTGCTTCATTACAGAAGAAATTTATCGGCTGCCAGCTGACAGTCACGGTGATATTTAGTATTTTCGTGTATAGAAGATTGCGAGCGCGTGCTTCCATCTATGGAACGGCGTGAATGCGAGGGCTCCAGTGTGCGCATATTGGCCCAAGTTTAAAAGAACACTAAACCCGTAAAGTTCCAAAATTGAAAATCTGAAGCACGGCTTTGGAAATGTCAATGCACTTTTCGCGTCAAAATTTTATCAGAATTTTATACCCACAAAGTTCGGAATTGAAATCCGTGCGCTCCGTAGATTCCACGGCCGCTGCGAGATGCCGCGACGCGCCCGCTCGCTTTCGAAAAGCCCTTGAACCTTTGTGCTCGGATGGCGCTCCTTGCGTTATGTGACTCCAAGCGCAGAAGCGTTGCCACGAAATCCAGCCCGATTTCTCAATGTTCGTGCCGAAATGTCTTTTCGAGCGTGCAATAGACATTGTAGGCAAAATCCCTAATGCTTCCCGGCGCCGGTGGTTGTTTTGGTGGGCGCCGGGAAAAAATTTCGGGGGGGTGGGGGGGGGCTGAAGCCCCATCAGCCCCCCCCCCCCCTGGCTACACGCCTGAACACTAGTAACTTTTCTTTGTGTTGATTGGCTGCATGAGCACTGCAAGATGATACTCGCATTATCATTGGCCGCTTTATCATTGTTGAGAGCGCGGTTGTACACTTGCTATCATTTGCACTTGCTTGATGGAAAGAAAATAACTTTGGAGCATGCTTAATGACAAAATGTTGGCTCTAAACAGTGTGTCAGTGTCTTGCTTGCTGACAGGGAACTTGCTTTTTTTTCATGGCGGTGTGAATATTGAACACGAACAGATATGCGTGCATTCACTTATGTTAATATGTTTCGTGCGTGTGCCACCGTAGAGACTTATCACTGTACAAACTTGACTAAGCCATCGGTGCAACAGAACTGCTTGAGGGAGCTGCTCAGACGTGTTTAGATGAATAAAGTACAAAAAATGAGGAAGAGAGAACACATACCAGCCAATCGCAAAAAGCAAGGCCGAGACTGAAAGCAAAAATTGAAACTTTGCTAATCATTGGGCTGATGCGGGTCAGTAAGGCATCACAGTCTCTCCTAAATAAATATTTTTTGAGGGAAGGTCACGTACCTAGGTGGTATTTAATGCGTGCCAAGGTTTTCATTGCTTTTCAAGCGAAGCTTCTATTGGTTCACTTGTGTTGGGGTCGGTGTACGCGGAAAGCTATCATCATTAGCATGGGCTCGAGCGTCGTCGTCTTCTGCAGCTGGTTCATTGGCGCCCTTCGGGTTGCGCTCGTGCTCGTGCTCAGTACGCGCTCGTGCCACTGCTCCTGCATTTGCTGTCGTCTTCTTCCACAGCGGGCTCTGTTGCTGCTCATCATTCCAGCATAGAATATCACTTCTGTCGTAATGGGGAGGCCGCGTTTACGGTGGCATAAAGGGGTATGAGCCATTCATTGTCTTATGTGACGGACAGATTTAATTTTGAGGCAATTTATTTCTAAGAATCGCAAGCGGCAGTGGTGGGCGAACTCTGCTAACCATGCTGCCGAGCAAACTTGAGACATCGAACGCAGATAGATGTGCCGACCCGACCATGAGGGCTTCCGTAGACGAGGCTCGAAAGTTGCACGAAAGGGAAGAAAAAGTAGTAGGTCAGGTATTCACATGACAAGCTTCGCTTACCCCCATTTTCTCGACAGGGGAAGAGCTGGTGATTTTTTGATGTTTTGCTCCTGTTGTCCGGGCATTGTTGGTAACTTAGCAAGAAAGTCGCCAAATTTACAATGTTTTTAGTCGCCTTAATGACAGTTTTGGCTTTTTGGAGCTTTAGAAACATTTTAGTGATGTAATAACCAGTTAATCGGCCTGATAAAATTTCTCAGTTCACTCTGGCTAACTTCAATGCCTCATCCCCATTTTATGTGTATCCGTTTGCTGCAGCTTCTAAAGACATGCCAAAAAACTTAATAATGAGCATCCTTAATAATGCCTTCTGCATCAAAGTTACATCTTTAGGCAAAGCATTATATTCAGATCTGATACTGTTTTAAAAAAGCAGAGGTTGTATTCCTTTTTCACATTCCATCCATTGACTTGCCAATGCAAAAGGTCATTTAAGACTGTAGTTCAGAAGGTAACGAGGAGGACGTCCAGGGGGACAACTAGCATAAAAACGCAAAATTCTGAGCAAGTCATTTTAATCATCCCTTTGTTACTTTTCGCTTAAAATTTAATCTTTTCAAGTGTGACCTGGAGACCTTATAAGAAAAAGATTGTCTTCAGTATGTGATATTGTGTGAGAATGCAGTTATAAGTGGTTCCCGTTTCTTGAAATAAAACTTGCAATCCGTACATGTCCTGTTGTTATGAGTTCTTTTGTCCTCATTTCTAGTGCTCTATTTCTAAAAAAAATTCCTTCGTAAAGCTAGCATGTGACCTCTTTGGATGTGCTTGTGGCCATAAGTTACCTTCGTGTTGCCTTAGTGTCACCTTGGTTCGAAACTTAATCACAAACAAGGCAGTGAATTAACCAGAAAAGCCATGCACACCCAGAGCAGCTATTTTTGGACCATTCAATAGTTGTGTACAAAAACAGAGGAAGCCTTCATGAAAGGTGTGATTATTTTTCTGTGTGAAGTTGGTGGCTGCTTTTGCCTAATATGAAGTAGTTCAGTGACACTTGGCATTGCCTGCCTCTAAAGCTGGCTCATCAGTCATCTGATTATCTGCTTTATGGGGACACAAACGTTGCTAGAAGGGTTGCCATGCATATTTTGAGGGAGCAGCTGTATTGCTCAATATTTTTTTTCCTGCTCAAAACATTTTAAATGCTCACTGTTTCTGTCTAGTTGCATGTGTTGTAATAGTTTGTATTTCATTTGATTTATTCAGTACGATACATAAAACACAGGTAGATTATAAATTTACTATTGGAGGTCCCGAATAGGAATAAGTGGGGGTTTGTGCAATTGTGACAAACAGTATCAGCTCCCTCGCATACATACGAAGGGTGTGTTCATCGGCAATAATGCGAAAAAAATCAATGCTCAGAAAACAAACTGGGTGGTAGCATGTGGAACAAGCAATCCGGAGAAATATCTATTACAGCAGAAAAAAACAAAACAATGTACATGCATATATATTTATTATTGCTTGTCATAGTACTCATTAAACATTACTTTGAATTCTGTAATGTGTTGATAAAATATTCCTTAGCTTTGCACTTGAAGGACTCGCAACTGGATTCTTTGATGTCAGATGTGATTGAATTGCACATATTGCTGCAATCTTGCTCTCATTTCACACTTGAAGATGTCTAGGAACGTTGCAGTGTTTAAAATTGTATTTATTTGTGAGATTAGACGTGATGGGGAATTCGAGCACTGAAACCTTTTTTTTAGCTGAGGTAGAATTTTAGATATTTCCAAGCATTTTAGGTTGACTGAAAATACCTCCTTTCAGTAACTTGGATTATGTTGCTGTTAGTGCACCTGGTAGAGTTTTATTGCGATAGCAATTATATGGACACTTCAACCGGATTTCTGCCGTCGCTGTGAAGTTCCCTATAGATAAAATCTTCGTCGCGCGCCGTATGCCCGAGCGGAAGCGTGCGGGGACGTGCGCTATCACGGAGAGCGAACGCACTCAATCACCCACGCGCAAGCAAGGAAGCGGGAAGCCAGCGCCATAGGGAGCGCGGGGGGGGGGCGTACTTCTACGCTGCCAACAACCGCGCTCGTCGCTCGCCTCTTATCTCCACATGGCTCTGACCTTTCTGCGCCGTGCATCCGCCGCTCAGTTTCCGTTGCAGCGATAAACCGCACGTACCTTCGCCCGCTGTGGCGAATGGGCTCGCTGCCGGCGTTTTGACAGCCGTTGTCTGCAGTCATTCTGTGTGATCTCTTTATGTTTGTTTGTGCGCGCTCACACCACGCTTGTTCATTCAGTTAGTAATAGTCGGGCCACATTTTCCAACGCATGCTACACATGCAATGCTGCCCGGATCGGCAGTGCAGCACTACAGGTGTGTCCCTTCGCACGCGCTGCCCACGGGAAGCGCTTCTCATCAACACCACCGTTTCACACGCGCCTTCTTGTGGTCATCGAGTCTCTCTTCACGTCGGTCTACTTACGCCGCAGCACACCTGCTTACTTAATCAGCTCATGTTTACTACAATTCATATTGCTACCAGAGCCGCTCACCTTACTTCGTATGACATTGCTGTGTTGCTATCGCATTCATTGCTTCGCACTCAGGGCGAAACTGTGACATTTTTTTGTAGTATCCTCTGCCAAGTAGTGCTGATAAATGTCTCATAACATTGCATCTTATCTTCTCTTTCCAGGTCATTGTTCAAAGGATTACCCGCAACTTTGTTGCATATTGTGCTGAAGATTGATTGGCCAACCCTCTTTATTTGAAGGACGACATTCTTTGTACTTTGTTTGCTTAGCTTTTCTCACTGCTTCTGCTGTAATTGGGTAAAATTACCTTGTATGTTCCATTTCATATGTAAATGGAGCAGTGGGGACTGGGCACATAGCACATTTAATGGGGTAAGCATAGATTGTACATGGTCTTGCATTTATATATATATGTGTGTGTATGTGTGTGTGTGTGTGTGTGTGAACTAATGTTCAGCTGGTCTGCTCACAACTGCTTATGTTTCCTGATGACTTGTAATGACTTTTTTTGATGTTTTGAGAAAGCTTTCTGGGTCCTTCCAATGGCTAGCACGGCAATTTGCACAAATACTGTTGGAAGCACTGGGGTTGGCCTGTTTTAGCTACAGCATGACCAGTTTCATAAGCTAAGGATGGGCCATCTGTTATGCAGCCAAGTAAAAGTAGTCAAGTAGTACAACTGTTGTTTCTTCACAGCTGTGACACATTGATATGCGGTGTATGTGAATGTTTTGTTCTATTACAGTATAGACCACTTATAACGTAACCGCTTTTAGTGCAGGACCGGATATAGTGCGGTATTTTCAGACTTCCGTTAATTTTCCCATAGCACTCCATGTATACACGTATCGCTTATAGTGCAGTTGCGGGCAATGAAATACTGGTTACAGTGCGGCTGCCTGGGAGTACGGAAGTCAGCGAAGACGGCGGACGCTCCCCTTAAACGGACGCCCCAAGGAGTGCTTGAGGAAGAAAGAGAGACAAAGTGGAGGAGAAGGGCACATGGTGTGAACGAACAGCCAGTGAGACTGAAACCAGAATCTTGAGTGCGAGTCGTGAAATGTCACGGCGCGCATAGCGAGCGAGCGCCATGAAACTGCCAACGCCGGCCAATGCTCGCTTCACGATAACGGCAGTAAACGAAACTTCAGGGAGTGGGCGGCACCGGCACATCATGGCAAAGGGCGCATGCGGAGACCGTGGAATGTGAGGGAGGAGGGCGGCAAGGAAGCGGATTTCGCCTTGGCAACTCCGCCGCTTCGGTGGCTCCCCTCGCCCTGCCTCGTAGCGCCCTCCCTCGTAGCTCCCTCACGGCCAGCTGTAGCCGCCACTACAGCTGGCCCTGTGCCAGCTCCCCGAAGTTTTGTTTTCTGCCGTTATCGGTAAGCTGGCCTTGGCCGGCCTGGGACAGCGCCGCTGCTTCCCTCTGCGCCATAGTCGCAGCATGCAAGGCTGACACGTGACTAGAAAGTAGAGGAAGCATAAAGGAGAAAGAAGGGTTCACTGCCATTTTCTACGCGTGGAAACGTTCAACCTGCATTCCTGGACTGTCGCATACACGTGGCGGCTCACTGCACATGTTTTGCATATGTGCGGGCCTTGAAAATTGCTGCTTTGGTTATAGTGCGGATATTCGCGACTCCGGAGACTTATGTTATAAGCGGTCTACACTGTATTGCTTTCTGGACAACAGTATTCTAAGCATAGAATTTTCTATGTTTCTCCTTTTTTCAGGTTTATGAGGTGGACTGCATTGTAGTGCTATAGGCCGTCCTTGTTGTACTGTGTAAAATGGTCACCTGGCCTGCACAGATCGGAATGCACTTTATTTAATTCACAATTTGGCAGCTATTTTTGGTTGATTGCTTATGAATATAATTGCCGGTTTTGTTGTATCAGTGGAATTTCTTTGGTTGAGATGAGACATGATTTTGTGCATTGTATCACGTGTGTACAAGAGTTAACTTATGGGTGAGTGAGTGAGTGAACTTTATTCGGTCAACAATAGACGCGAGTAAACCCGACGTCACCTGGCTAGGCCCACTCGGGGACCATCAAGTCAAACCTGACGGCTGTGTCGCGGGCCCTCTTAACTTATGGGTGTTTTTTTTTCATATTCTTTAATGGGGAATTTTTCACACTAGCTTTTGTATTTGAGCAACCAGTAAATGAAAAGTTACTTCCGTATGAACTGCTAACTTGTCTGTTTCAGTTTCACTTAATTACACCTAATAATTTGTTCTCTCAGTGTTTGTTAATTATGTTTCGCTATATTTGGCGATATTTTGGATATGCTATTTGTGGCAGCAGTTTTGTTGTGCCAACAGTTCGAAAGCAGATTTGAAGTTATTTGTCAATGAGAAATTCATAATAGCAATAATTGGGATGACAAAAAGATTGAAGACAGGATGGGCTGCTCTACCCACGACTTCAGTGGATAAAGCCTAGCATATATGGGCTAGACTATGTATGCTTACAACAAATGAAATGTGGAAAGCTGAATTATTGGTTGTACCATCAGCAAAAATTTTAACACAAACAGAAAGACACGGGTCACAATATGACTGGTTGCTCATGATTACATGAGAGTGTGAGGTGTAGTTGCTCTGTAGCCCATTTATAAGCATGCTGTAGTCTCAAACATATGCTTTATGGCCTGGATTAGGCTACCATTACAAATGCAGGCAAACCTGGAAATGCAGCAATGCATTCTAGTTGTTTTTGGCTTATTCGCATTTGAATTTATGCAGATAGCACGTGCATTTTATGTTTGAAAGCTTATCACAAGACGGCCGAAAGTGATACGAAAAAGTGACATCGTCTTATTTATTACGTTTTATCAATAAGACTTATAAGACTTGTAAAATGTTTCTTATGGAGTAAATCTGGATCGATTTGGCAGCAGGAAGATTGATTATAACTCTCAGAAATTAGTGCTACACATCCGTTTTTCTGAACAGTGCACCAAAATCTAGTTTGGCTACAGTGCTGTGTGCATTTGTGATGTCATAGATTTTTAAATATTTATTTTTGCCATTTTGCCGTAATAAAAGTTCACTAAACTAGTTAGGTTATTGGTTCCTTTAGAATTCAATGCAATGCTTCTTTGCAGTTAAGTAATTAACTACACTAAAGTAGACACTGTCAGAAAGCATGAAAATAACTTATGTCAAAGATTGGGCTAGTTTGTTCTCCAGCACAACTTCATGAAGGAGGCCAAGATCGAGCAACGGTTAGACAAAGACGCACTGACTTTCAGCTGGGAATCATTGCAAACGAAAGGTATAAACATCTTGCAGAATGCAAACAAACAATGAAGGTTAAAATACCAGTGAAACATGACTTGCTATCGCCTATATTCGAGTTACTGTATATGCTGCCATACTAGCCTAAACCACATACCGGCGTTCCCCAAGAACAGCCGTTCTTATTGCGATAAACTGTTGGATGGTTTGCCGACACATTGTATGCATTGCTGCGCCTTATGGGCGCAAGAGGGCATAAAAGAAAGCTGGAAAAGCCTAATTAATGAGCAGCTGCTGCTGTTGGCGTACGAGCTACTGTTTTGTAACACAGCGCATCAATAAATATTGTCATTATTGATAATAATATCGGTGGCACCGGTGTTCATCCGCTTTAATTTTGAGGGTGGGTCCAGAAATTAGTGGCACCCATTTAAGACCAAGCAGAATCAGTGGTTTTATAAAGCAAAACTTGTATCTCTTTCTGAAAGAGTGCGGTACACAGTTCTCATGATAAGACGTATTGCTATTTCAGAAACGACAAGTGGACCGAGCTACGACAAAGGTCTGAGTTCAGAGGACGACAGCGAGCTGGCAACAGACGGGAGCCAAAGCCCGCACTTCATGCCAAGCATCCCCGCGTGTGAACAAAATGCTGCCTGTGGAAAGGGAAAACCTTCGAAAAGGGGAATGTTCCAGTGTCCCCTCTGCCCGCACATTTCACATTACCTGAGCGCTCTGAACATTCACCTGCGTAAACACAGTGGAGAGAAGCCCTTCAAGTGCAGCTTCTGCTCTGCAGCTTTCGCTCAAGCGGGAACCTACAACCGTCATGTGCGCACGCACACCGGTGAAAAGCCGTTCAAGTGTGACGTCTGCCCCTTTTCGTCGGCGCACAGCCAGGCGTTGATCTACCATCGGACGACCCATGCGCGTTGCAAACCTTTTACGTGCGAGATTTGCTTTTCTGCGTGCGTGAACAAGGGCATGTTGTTGAAGCACATGCGCACCCACATGGAGAAGAAGACCGAGGAAGGCGACGCCACTCAGCCACGTAGTAGCAGCCTAAATGACTAATCAAAAGGAGCACTTTTTTTTCTATCACACTCAGTGAGACTGCTTGGGCACTTTGCATGTTTAAGTTATGTTTCATTGCGCGATAGTGCATTAATTTGCTTCCTTCTTATGCTCTTTATGTACAGCTCTCGAGGTACCTGGCGTGGCATTCTCGGGCGATCACTTTCGGAAGTAGTTTCAATTTCTCGAGACTCTGCACCGGACGCGTCTGCATATACGGCCGTCGGCATTTCTGGCACTATGCCAAGCCTGCTGTCTTAGCACAGAGTTGCCTTTTCTCACGAAGGTGGAACTATCTTTGAAAGGGATTACTCGATTATGCACTTCCGGGCAGAAGACTTCATGGAGGGACGTTTAAGTGATTTACCAGTGGTAAAGCAGCGAATGTTGCTGAAGCGAACGGTCCAATAAAGGGGCTTGTTTTGGTCAAATGAAAACAAGACCCCTTCTCGAAACGATGGCTTCGCGACATACCTTGTTCGAGTACTGCTAATCACTCATCTTGCTGTAAACCGCTCTCATGTCATGGAGGGACTCAGTGTCATAAAGTGCACCTGCCAAAGTAGGCGCATCCATCACTGACTGCTTTTGGTAACCATTGTGTCTGCAACGAATGCCAAATGCAGCAGATGGGATTTCATATTTAAAACAGCGCCAAAAAACATGGACAGGGAGAACACTGGATGAGCGCTGACTGCCGACAACACTTTTATTGAAGCCTGCGCAAATATATACAATTCAGGCCTGTGGCCTGTGTCTGTGGACAGTGGCCTGTGTCCACTATATGTATTGTTACATTTGTATTGTTTTATGTTTTTGACGCGTGCGCAGCAAGAGTTGACAGACGATGACTCGCCTTCCCTTTCTTCTTTTTCTCTCTTTCTGCCCGTTGCGAATTGTATATATTTGCGCAGGCTTCAATAAAGGTGTTGTACAATTTTGCTTAAAAAGGTTTCACTGTACTTTCTCTTGCAGCCAGAATTATATGGATTTGCACGTTGTTTTTTATGTAACGTGCGAGCCGATAGAAGTATTGAAATTCGTAGCTATAGGGTTCAGCATTCTTTAGGGGTGTGCGAATAGTGACATTTGAGACCGAATCGAATATGAATTGAGTAGTGCCACACGCAAATTGAATTGAATATTCAATAGTTTTCGAATAGTGAACAGCCATTATCACAATTTATATAAAACAATATTCACATCCTAGTATTCTTAAAGTTAGCAAGTTTCCGTCATTACATAGGAGCGTTGTTTAATAAAAGCTTTGTGTGCACAACACTCTTCCTAGAGTGCGAATGATCGCTGTATAGCCTTAAAATATGGCTACCTAAGTGACGTAGCCTGCTCCACTATGCAAGTTCTCATGTTTTATGTCTATACTATGCCAGTGGGGGTGAAATTCTACTTTTGCTCCAATCTTATCTTTAATTGGCCGTTTTGAAATATTCGAAATGTATTAGAAAAATATTCACATTTACAAATAGTGACTATTCGATCCGAAGACTAAATCGAATAGGTCACTATTCTATTCGTTATTCAAATGTCTCGAACATTCGCATACCCCTAGCATTCTTTATTAATAGCCTTACAGGGGAACAAACATTTGCAATTAGTAATCAGCCTCTTGAAGCAACAAAAGAGGCTCATTAGTCACGAGGGATCCAGATCATGAGTAAAAAACCTGCAGACGAATAAATGGAGGTCACACGGCAGGCAAATTCAGATTATGCATGACAGCTTACTGGTATCCTTGTGAAAAAGGGCGTAGAATGAGTGTATACTAACCGGTACTAAGCTATGGGACCAACCTGGAGGATAAAGAAACTTGAGATTCGAGCAACGACCGCACGATGAGCTGTAGAATAAGTTCTCATGTATGAGAGGAGATGGAAAGATGGCAGCATGTATTAGAAAGCTAACAAGGATGAAAAAGTCCAGTTGTGCAGGTGACATAGTGGAAAAAAAAATATGCAGTCGAAGGAGGCAGAGAACTATACCGTCGAATTTTGATGTAATGGACACAGATGTAATGATGTAACTAAAATGTTTCTCATCGGTATCAATGTCTATCGAATAATGCTTGTAGTAAATAACAAATTAATAAAGGTATTCTTGGTTTGGATCCATTCTACTGTAGGAAAGGAGTTAACAAATTATAGGGCCCCCTAAAAGAGGTGAGCTCTGTGGTGATAAAAAAATTTTAAAAATGTTATAAGAGAAAAAAAGCATTTCCTCTAGATAAACACCGAAATATGTGTGCAATATGTTAGAAAAAATAAAGTTGTACCCTAGCAACGGTATGGTGATGATTTGTTCTGATCATGTTTTTGCGCTATTATATAATGCAGTTCACACTTCATGTTCAGTCATTCCTTTTATTGCGCTACTTTTGAAGTCTGCTTTATTGTGTAACAAATAGCTTCTTAAATTGGTCACACAGTTTTGTGACCATCCCTGCATTTTGGCTACTGTTACTCTTGTTGCATGTTGCTGATTTTATTAGAGCTAACGTTCGTTTGTCATATACCAAGCTGTGTTATATAATATACCAAGCTGTAATTACCGCAAGTTACGTTATTCAAATGCAGATGACAAATGATATATGTTTAAAAGTGCTCATACAAAGCACATTTCTCTAATACGTTATGCTAAGCTGTTGTTTCTCATTCAGAAATACTGTAAGCTCACACCTAAGTACTTGCGAATTTAAACTTTAGGTGATATTCCTTTGAAAGCTTTATATATGTCGTGAATTGTTATCGTTGACAAATTACAAGGCCGCAACTGCTACCGCAGCATCTCAACAAGCACCCGTGTATTTGTTCCCCTTGTCATTTTGTTGATGTGATCAGTAAAAGTGTTTAATTCTTGCATGCCTTTGATCAACCGTGAAAAGAAGTGAATATATATGATGTCGTCTTCTATTGCACAAATAAAGCGGTGTGCATATTGAGAAAATCGCCAGTGTGTACAGTGTGCATTGCGTCATCCAACGCAGTGATGATAAATGTTCACATGTCTACTGTGCCTAGGAATAGGCATTGCTTTTATGAACGTATTTCCATTTCTACTGTTGAGTAAAATGCATTGTTTGCAGACAAGTCCCCCTGTCGAAGCGTTATAGCTCCAGCCACAGACATCTCTTGTTCAGCTACTGTTAGTTTCTTCAAATCGTAATTAAAATAAGTTCTAAAAGCACAGAGTGATGGAAAAGTTTCAGGTGTAAATGTTGTTGGTATGGTGTGTCAGGTATAGCTGTTGAGCTATAGGTTCTGCACCATTGGCCCCTTATAATTGCATTGGTGAACCCAGCCTCGGATGAGGGGACACTGACCTGGAATTTAGTAGCATGCATTAAGGGCCAGAAAAATGGGAGCAATTCTTTTGCGGTTCCGTTATTGTAACGTCAAAGATTGAGCTAGTTGGTTCTGCATGGTTCAAGGTATAACAGCGCGACCTCTTGAATGAGTACAAAACCGAAGGACATCCGCTGTATTTCCTGAAAAGCCATATAAAGTCAGCGCAAGTCTGTCCCTTGCTTTGTCCTCGTTCAAGAAGTCACAATATTAAACCTTGGATCCATCTTTGTGTTGCCATGGTGCAGGGCGCAGCTCTCATTATAAAACACTGCTGTTTCAGAAATGAATAGTGGACCGAGCCACGACAAAGCACCTGTTCGTTCGAGTTCGGAGGATGACAGCGAAGCAGGAACAGACAGTAGCCGAAGCATGCAATTCATGCCAAGCGTACTCGTGAGTGAGCAAAATGTTGCCAACGGAAAGGAGAAACCTTCGAAGAGTGGAGTGTTCCAGTGCCCCTATTGCCCACACGTCGCACATTACATAAGCACTCTGAACATTCACCTGCGGAAACACAGTGGAGAGAAGCCCTTCAAGTGCAGCATCTGCTCCGCGGCTTTTACTCAAGTGGGAACTTACAATCGTCACCTGCGTACGCACACAGGTGAAAAGCCGTTCAAGTGTGACATCTGCCCATTCGCGACGTCACAGAGCCAGGCGTTGTTCTATCATCACGCGACCCACACGCGCTCCAGACCACTTACGTGCAGGATTTGCTGCTTCACGTGTGTGAACGAGGGTATGCTGATAAGGCACATGCGTACTCACGCACAGAAGACTCGGAAAGGCAACGCCAGCTAGTCAGCTAGTTGCAGCCTAAATGAGTAATCGAAAGAAGCGCTTTCTGCAGCACACTCAATCAGGCCATTTAAGGTTATGTGACGCACGTCGTTGATCCTCTCGGGCTTTTAATATCCCACAAGCGTCGACTGTGCGGCATGTCAGCACATGCGCACAAAGCACCATACAGTGCGAGAATCGTCTGCTACGCTTTTCCTAGGAATGCACATGCCCTGCCTTCGTTTTCTGTGAGGTCCCATCAGTGACATGCATTTATGGCGATGCCTTGCGGATACTGACAAATTCCCCATTGTTTATATATTAGTTCCTTAGCAAATGTGCACATATTAAGGAAAAATGGAAAACGCATTGCATATGAAACATCTTAGTCACCCACGTGTTCTGCTTTTCGTCAGTTTTTGTAAAAAGGATGGGGGAAAAGATACCTGTGGTGTATCATCATCATCAGCCTATATTTATGTCCACTGCAGGACGAAGGCCTCTCCCTGCGATCTACAATTACCCCTGTCTTGCGCTAGCGTATTCCAACTTGCGCCTGCGAATTTCCTAACCTCATCATCCCACCTGACTTTCTGCCGTCCTCGACTGCGCTTCCCTTCTCTTGGTATCCATTCTGTAACCCTAATGGTCCACCGGTTATCCATCCTACGTATTACATGGCCTGCCCAGCTCTATTTCTTCCGCTTAATGTCAACTAGAATAACGTGGTGGCGTGGAGTAGAGGTAGAACACCCGACTTCAAATCTGAAGGTCGTAAGTTCGAATCCTGCTCCATTCCACTACATTTTCAGGCATGGAGTGGTGCCTGACACCGGCAAAGAAAAAAAAAAACGTACATATTGCCGAGAGCTAGTGGGGCTATACTAGTTCAGGTGCAACCAAACTAGGCAGGCCCACTAAGCTTCATCAAAGTCACTCCCTCACCAGAACAGGAATTGGCCTCCCTGGTGCAGTATTCGGCCACTACCTCCCTCATGACTCCGAGGGAACAAGAATTCAGGATCGCCCGTCAGCCTGTGGTGTATAGGGTGTGCATACTTATGATGTGAACAGCACAGCAGACATTTTTTCGCATGCTTGGAGTGTACTTTGTGCGATCACACTTACTGTCGATGTTCTTGCCGTTCCTCGCATGCTGTTGTAATGCGCCGACATGCTTACGGTCTATGCTCATGCAATATTAGTGAAGATATTTTCCTTTAACCTCTCTCCCTGTTCGTGCTCCCTTTAACCCTATCCCTCCACTGCTGACCTCAGTTCAGTTGTCAGCAGTGACTTCTTTTCCTTCATATTCGACAAATAAAACACATAGAAGTTGGGCATTTATTTTCAGTTCAATTTAGTTTATTCAACATCATTACATGATATTAGGAGCACGAAAAAAAGCCATTTTGATGAATGACTTGAAGAAGTGTGTCCCAGTGACATGCAGCAGGGTACAACATTGTCGTCCCTGCAAATTAGCAATCTGGTAACGTAAGCACAATTAAGGCATTGCATTGACAGTGTAAGTGTTGTTATAAATGATAGTGTGTGTATATATATATATACAAGAACAAGCACTCATTGCAGTATTCAAGGTACATCATTTATTGATGAAGTGTAGTGGGATAGAATGTTATTGCAGAAACGGCTACCAAAAAAGCATGTTGTTTTGTGGAAGGCAATGTTAACATAATTTTGAATTAGCCAAGCGCAATCATGTTAATGTCATACGCTATAGAATAAGAAATGCCTGACATTACAAGAAATACCAATACAATGTAACAAAATCGAGTAGCAATATCATTGTACTCAAGTCGGTGCTTTCGAATGTGTTTTTATTACATGATGTCAAATAAAAAAAATTGACAGCACAGGTTGTCATACAAAAAAAAATCTCTTTGTGGGAAACGGAATCCACATGGACAGTTCCTTGTTTGGAAAAACAAACAGCAGCAAAACATTCAGCATATGTTGGCAAAGTAAACTTACAGCATCTGTTTGCCATATTTCATTCAGCATCCATCAATTTTCCAGGGCTGTGGATTTCGGCTGTGGTAAGGAGTGACATTTCCAATGAGTTGAGCCAGCGCAGTTAGTGTGCTACTTTGAGCATGAAATGCTTTTGGCTCCCGTTGTCGGCGACCTTCAAGTGAACTTGAGCCAAAAACCAGAGCCATTATTCGGGCACTTAAACGAGAATATCCTATCCGTGCACTCAAAACGAGAACATGCCGGCAAGTGGCAAGAACAAAACGAAATCATCCGGACAACCAGCCAAAACTTAACAAAATGCGGTCTCTGGCCCCCAACCCTTTGTACGGGGCCGCATTACACACGCTAGTTACTCTCCAAACAAGTTACAAAAAATATTGCTTCCGAGTTCTTCCTAATGTTTCTTCACAATATCACTCAAGCTGTAACTTTTAGTATGCTGAAGATTTATTTATTTCCAATAGCGATGTTCAAAAGGCAGATACGTACAAGGGACCTATGGCCGTACATTTCCCAAGGCCGCACTTTTGCAGCTGATCACTTCGATGAGACAAGAAGTGGTGGCAGACGCTGAGCGTGTTGGACTGGTGCTAGAAGAAACGCAGTTGAAGGCGGCGGCACTACAGACAGCAAAAGATGCCATATGGTAGCCATTTCATGCTTACCTATATATACTCTCGATTACGGGAGAGCCAGCAATTTTTTTCTTGTCTTTTTGAAAAAAATTGTGTATTTACATTTCCTATAAATGAACAGCGACTCACATTTAACTATATTTTACATATTAAACAGTGGATCAGTGTGGCAGAGATATGGTAGCATGCCTTTTATTTGCGTCGCACATTTTTGTAAAAGTAGTAGTTTCCTTAAGTTGCTCGCCATTGTAGTCCAAACGAGTGTGAAAATAATTTAATGTGGCGGAAAATAGGGTGGTATAGAGTAAAGCATTTGTGGATACAGGAAAGGGCAGGCAATGATGGCGCATACAACCTATTGTGCGAGATTACGTCTGTGCAAAATAGCCTGAGTGGTTATCCCAGGAGTGTGTGTTTTGAGAAATAAATTCCTAAAAGACCGTTAAGACTGCACAAATTCTACACGCCCTCCTTTATTCTCAACAACCGGATGTTCTACAGCTTTATTGAGTGTGTGAAATAAAACACCTTTTGCTTTCTCGACATTTACTTCTATTATTGAGTGTCCAGATGTGAATGCTGCCATTCATTTGTTTGCTCGATTACACAAGTCGGTACTCGTGTGACCAAAGAAAGACAAGCTAGTGTCATCGGCGTTGATGTATTTGGCAGAATGATCAATATTAAGAATTTTGTTAATGTACAGAATAAATGAATGGATATAATGTGCTTTCCTACAAGACACCTACTCATGAGTGCACAATAAATGTTTGGAAATATCAACAAATTGTGTGCGATACTGCAGGTGTAAAGATATTAACGACAGAGATTTCCCATGAATACCATTATAGTGATGTAACTTGCGAAAAATTTGATGATTTATGAAGTCGAATGCTTTAGAGAAATCCAGCAATAAGCCCAGTACTCAATTTTTGTTCTCTAATTTCAGAAGTAAAAGACCTTGCGCAAGAAGTGCCAGCTCAGTAAAGCGAAAGTGTGATGTTTATGATATTGTTATGGATGAAGGATGGATTTATTTATAGTGAAAAGCGGAGACAAGACATGGGATGGTCCGAAACAACCGATCAGCCCAAAAACGTCGTGCAGCTTTAATTCCTCTTCTACGCTCCTCCTGTGTGGCGTTACCATTTCCTCCGGGGCAGACAAAGCTCACCGAGCGAGTCAGAGTGCACGTTGATGATACGGTTTCAATTGTGCAACGTGCACAACTTGCGTCTTGCCTGAACGGCGGTTTATCAGCTGTCACTTTAGCAACAACATAGGTCACTTCACTCTAGCATTTGAGAGTGACAAATGGGCCCGAATATTTGGAGAGAAGCTTTTGGGAAAGTCCCCTTTTCCGAACTGGTGTCCACAACCACACGAAGTCACCGGCGGCGAATCTGACAGGCGAATGCTGTGTGTCGCAGCGAGCCTTGGCATGAGCATGCGACGATAGGGTTCTGAGCCGGGCGAGTCGACGTGCTTCTTTGGAACGACACAATATCTGCGTGACAGAAGCATCTTTGTTAGGTGAAAAAGGAAGTATGATGCGAGGAAACTTTGAGGATGGTGAGCGTAAAGGAGAAAGAAAGGTGCGTATCCTGTTACATCATGCTTGGCTGTGTTGAAGGCGTAGTGACGAACGGTAATACGGTATCCCAGTTCTTATGATCTGCTGAGACATACATTGAGAGCATGTTGACGAGGGTACGATTATTGGCTCGGTTAGGCCATTGGTTTACGGATGGTAAGGCGTGGAATGGCGATACTGAGTTCCACAAAGGCGGATTAACTCTTCCATGATGTTAGCGGTGAACTGCTGGCCGCGATCACTTATCACCACACGAGGAGCTCCGTCGCGGAGGATAATAGAATGCAGAAGAAACCCCGAAACATCGGCTGCTGTAGCTCAGACGAGTGCCATTGTTTCAGTATAATGTGTTAAGTAATCCACACACACGATTATCCAACGGCACCAGTTGGAAGACTTGGGGAAGGGACCGAGTAAATCGATATTCACTTTCTCAAAAGGCGAAGTCGCCGGTCTAACTGGTTGCAGAGTTCCTGCAGGAGCCGTAGTCGGTTGTTTGTGGCGTTAGCAGACATCGCAGCTGGTAACGTACTGCTTGGTTGTCTTCCACAATTGTCAATAGAAACGTCGGAGGCGGTGGAGCGTTCGAGCGAATCCAAGGTGCCCGGATGTAAGGTCGTCGTGCATGGCCCGAAGTACCGCAAGGCGCAGGCATTCTGGGACGACGAGGAGCAGTGGAGCACCATTGTTAGAATAATTGTGGTAAAGCAGACCGTCGTGAATCACAAATAGCGTAGGCCGTTCAGATCTGCGAGTCGCATCAATAATCGGCTTTAGTGAAGGGTCGCGCTGTTGTTCGTTCTGGAAGACGGCGAAGTCAGGAAAGTCGGATGAGATGGCAGTTAGGTAGTCGTCGAAATCGTCATTATCAGTGCTGTTGCTCTGAGCGGGAAGACGAGATAAGCAGTCAGCATCTGTGTGGCACCGACCACTCTTGTATGCAATGGAAAAGTTGTATTCTTGGAGCCGCAAGGCCCACCGAGCCAACTGGCCAGCTGGATCACTCAGTCCAACAAGCCAGCAGAGAGAATGATGGTCAGTAACAATCTTGAAATGGCGGCCGTATAAATATGGTCTGAACTTGTGGATGGTGAAAACAACAGCAAGACATTCCAGTTTGTGACTGTATAATTTCTCTCTGCTTTCGTCAGAGTACGACTGGCAAAGGCAACGACGTGTTGGTGAGCGTCGTGAAACTGGACGAGCACAGCACGAACGCCCACGCCACTTGCATCAGTATGCAGTTCGATGACCGCCTTCGGATCGAAATTGCGGAGAAGTGGCCCAGAGATGAGCAAAAGCTTAAGCTGCTCGAAGGCAGCCTCCCACTGAGTGGACCATACGTAGGGAGTGTCCTTGTGAAGCAGGTTAGTCAGGGGACAAGCAAGCTGGGCGAAGTCTTTAATAAACCTGCGAAAATAAGAACAAAGGCCCAGGAAACTTCTGAGGTCTTTCACTGTCTTCGGTTGCCTAAAGTTGCAAACAGCAGAAATCTTTTAGGGGTCTGGCTGCATACCGTCCTTGTCGACGAGATTTCCCAGCAGAAGGGCTTGACGCTCACCAAAATGACACTTCTTATAGTTTAAAATGAGGCCAGCCTGTTGGATGCAGTCCAAAACAACGCCGAGCCGCTGGTTGTGCTCGTGGAAAGTGCGGCCGAAAATAATCACATCATCTAAATAACAAATACAGATCTCCCATTTGAGACCGCGGAGGCCGGAGTCCATAAATTGCTCGAAGGTTGCTGGGGCATTACATAAACCAAATGGCATGACGTTAAATTCAAATAGGCCGTCAGGCGTAACAAAAGCGGCCTTTTCTCTGTCAGACGGATGCATCGGTGTCTGCCAATACCCGGACCGAAGGTCAACCGACGAAAAGCACGAGGCGGAGTGGAGACAGCCAACAGCATTGTGACTGCGCAGTAAGGGATAACACGTTTTTCTTTGTGACGGCATTGAGGTGGCGGTAGTCGACACAAAATCTGCATGAGTTGTCTTTTTTCTTCACTAGCATAACAGGAGCGGCCCAAGGACTACAATTAAGACTTCTGAATAACGCCTTTCTGCAGCATGTCATCGACCTGTTCGGCGATCACTTTTCTTTCCGTGGGAGATACGCGATAGGGTTTCGACGTATCGGAGTCGCTTGCCTTGTGTTGATGCGGTGGTGCATGCGGAATTTCGGCAACATCCGAGACCACTTGCGTTGAGCAAAATCAAAGACTGACGTGTAGCAGGCAAGCACTTGTAGGAGTACATCTTGCTCGGAAGACGACAGTAGTATTTGGTAAAGTAGTTGGTAAGTAGTTGGTAAAAGAATTTAAGTGCATTAGACTGATTTTTTCAAATCCATTGGATAAATATGGGCAAGATGAATATTGGTTGATAATTAGAAAAGCTATTTGTCACCTTTTGTTGTGTATTACGATGGCCACGCGGGAAGCCACCATTCAAGAAACACGTATGAGAATAAGTTTGTAAGTACATGGGAAATTACATGAATGACATGTTTAACCGGTGTCTTACTTAAATACCCATTGCATCTTGAGATTTTTAGTTGTACAACCTTGTGAATGCGGCTATTACTTCCTCCGACACAGGTCTTAGGAACATTGTCCGCTCATTCCGGAAATTCATGAAAGTTAGGCTATCATCTGTAGAGGATGTGGGAAAGGCAGAAAGAAAAGTCATTAATGCAATTGCTAAGTTACTGTCCTGCAGTGTTGTTTTGTTTTTTGCCAATTACTATGATATGGTCTGCCGAGGACTTAAATAGGGAGCTCAGAAGTTTCCATACTTTATCTGAGCGCCCTCCCGTGGAGCGGAGAATGTGCAGAATTGCAGAATTGCAGTGCATTAGGCTGCATAAGCTTGCTTATTTATTATTGGGGGCGTGGACTAACGGAGTCCCCATCTGTCGGAAGCGCCTCGCTTGCGCGTAGTATGAGGGATAACGCGGCACGCTCGATTCTCATAAATTTGGCTGTCGGCGCTCAAGGAAAACGCCATGCGCGAGCCCTCCTGGCAATTTATGTAAGTACTCTCCAAACGAGGGAAGTTTCTTACTGTCAAAATAATAATCTTGAGCAAAAAGAAAGCGCAGAATAGTTTACAGATGCTATCTCTTTACCGAATACGTATAGTGAACGGCCATTGTGGGCGGTCGCCGCGGCGATCCCAAGCAAAGAAAATTGGCTCGATAGAAAATCGGGCGGCCGCCCATGGCCACGTAAAGAGACGAAGGCCCGATCTCAGCCATCTGGGTCGGGCTGGGCTCAGTTGTTGCACGTGGCCAATCTGTTTGCCGACCACCGGTAGTCGGCAGTCGGCATCGGGCCGACGTCAGGGCCGCCGGTTACTTCATTGTGGCCGTGGTTGGCCGCCGTACGGGCCAACGACTTCCGCACGATGGTCACAACGTGGTTTGTCCACGGCCAGCATTCTATTGCCGGTATTTATATGTAAGATTTTTTTTTTGTTGCTCACATGCACTGAGTGTTTTTTTTATTTTTTATTATGTCGATTGTTGAAGGCCGCTGCTGCAGATACCAAATATTCCGCTTGTTCAGCAGAGTTACCTTAACTTCAGATATCACAGTCTGGATAACTTGCAAGTGCAGCAGCATTTAATTGAGAGAGTCGCGCTAATTGTATTTTTAATTAATCGCTTTAGGGTACATGTCGTAATGGCGAAATTAGAGACCCTAAGCGCGCAGGACCTATTAAATCGGAACTAATTTTTAAACTAGCACCAATTTCGAGATATACTAAGTCAAATTAAGTCAGCAAAATGAGCTCTAGTTGGTGTCCTGAATACTTTCCTCGAGCATTGCATATATTCACAGTGCCGCAAGAAAATACAGATCACACCAAGGCATTTTTGCCCCATACGTTGAAGTATACCTTGAAACTGGTTCTAGTTACAAAATTGGTTCCAACTGAATAGGCACTGTATATGCTAACGGGCCCATTTCCACCATTGCAACATGTGCACTAAAGTTAATAATTAAAAAAGCAATTGGCACGGTTTTGTCAATTAGCAACTTATGCACTATACTGCTCACTTAGAAAGTAATGTCCACCTGTTAGATGCAACCCAGATGAAGAAACGGAATGCTGGTATCTGCAACAAGAATAAAAAAAAGATAGTTTGACATAATGAAGGACAGATATAATTCGCTATTTAATTCATGCACACGTTTGTGCATGAAAGGCGAGTGCTTTGTAGACAAATTATCACTACAGTTGATTTTTGTCGAATTTTATTGAACTATTTAGATACAAACACAACAGAAACTGGAATTAAATGCTGTAATAGTAGATTAGTCGTTGTGACAAACATAAAATGGGAATTAATCAATGACAGTCTTGTATGGGTACTTTAAGATGTCCTTCTTTGAATTGCCTAAGCTCATTTACCAGGGAACTGTGCAGCCTTGTCACTTGACTGATTCTGCTATGGTCCCGCTCTGGTATCTGAAATACAGACATGTACTACGTAAGTTTCAGAAATGAGACATGTATTACTATAATATTCTACCAGATGCTTCGTGGCGTCCCAATAACTCTTTAACCATTCTACTTAATTATGAACAGGTACTGACAAAACCCTGATTTTTCATGACAAACCCTAAATACGCATCGCACATGCAAACGCAGTCTCATATTATTTAGCCTCAAAACAAGCGTCGCGAAAATCTCATGCTAGCGGGGCGAAATTCGCCTGTCTCCAAATTACTTTCACCACTACTGCAACGTAGTACATACATCGTGCGCACAGCATATTGTCACGTAGTAGTGACGGTAGAGAAAGCAGTCGCAAAACTGTGTATGACGAAACTGGTTGTTTATTGGGCGAACCTGTGCCCACAAAAGCAAGCTACACTCAAAGCACAACGATAGCGGCGAACACAGTCGGCGATCGTCGAAAATTTGATCAGCGGCAAAACGCGTCGGCTTTTATACCTGAGTCATCGAAGGTTCCAGAATAATCCCTGGTACGCGCGTGTCTTCCAGAAAGTTCTAGACAATTCGCGTCGCTCATACAATCAGATAACATAAGCGTCGGTGAAGACAGGCAACGGAAAGAAGCATCGATAACGTTCTAGAAACTTCCGATACAGGCGCGGCCTGCGCCGAGCGATAACGTTTAACATTTGTTAGCCGGTGGAAAGCGGCCATCGGCGAGAGATAAACATGTATACGTGTCAATACCCTCCCCTTAAAAAGCATCGTCCCGATGCTACAAACAAACGCGAAACTGAAAACAAAACCATCCGTAAACAAATAACAAAGCAACAAAGTACCTAACGTCGTCAGCGGGCGTAGAAAGGTTTAAGACGCACCACATGGATGACTTCAGGTCGTGCCCGGCGCCGCTGTGATTGCGAAATGCCGTCTGGCACGACCTCATTGTCCAGTGCGCCAATACGTCGGATTATCTTATATGGTCCGAAATAGCGACACAACAGTTTCTCGCTAAGTCCTCGTCGGCGTATCGGAGTCCAGACCCAAACACGGTCGCCGGGCTGGTACTCGACGTAGCGTCGTCGTAGATTGTAGTGTCGGCTGTCGGTCCTCTGCTGGTTCTTGATGCACAGGCGGGCGAGCTGTCGACCTTCTTCGGCACGCTGCAAATAAGTGGCAACGTCGAGATTTTCTTCGTCAGCGACGTCTGGTAGCATGGCGTCAAGCGTCGTTGCCGGGTTCCTTCCGTAGACCAGGTTGAACGGCGCCATGTGCGTCGTTTCTTGCACGGCCGTGTTGTATGCGAAGGTCACGTACGGAAGGATGGCATCCCACGTCTTGTGTTCGACGTCGACGTACATTGCCAGCATGTCGGCGATGGTCTTATTTAGGCGCTCGGTGAGGCCATTCGTCTGCGGGTGGTAGGCGGTGGTGCGGCGATGGCTTGTCTGGCTGTACCTCAGGATGGCTTGAGTTAGTTCTGCCGTAAAGGCCGTGCCTCTGTCGGTGATGAGGACCTCTGGGGCACCGTGACGCAGGAGGATGTTCTCAACGAAGAATCGGGCTACCTCGGCGGCACTGCCTTTGGGCAAGGCTTATGTTTCGGCGTAGTGGGTGAGGTAGTCCGTAGCAGACGACGATCCATTTATTCCCGGACGTCGACGTCGGAAAAGGCCCCAGTAAGCCCATCCCGATCTGCTGGAACGGTCGGCGAGGTGGCTCGATTGGCTGTAGAAGTCCGGCTGGCCTTGTCGGCGGTGTTTTGCGTCGCTGACAGTCTCGGCATGTCCTTACGTAATGGGCGACGTCGGCAGAGAGGCGAGGCCAGTAGTATTTTTCTTGTATCCTCGCGAGAGTGTGTGAAAAACCAAGATGTACGTCCAGCCGTTGGGTCGTCATGGAGAGCTTGCAGAACCTCTGGACGCAATGCTGAGGGTACCACGAGGAGGTAGTTGGCTCGGAGAGGCGAGAAGTTCTTCTTTAGGAGAATGTCGTTTTGCAAGAAAAACGACGCCAATCCTCGCCTGAGCACCTTCGGCACAATGACGGTCTTGCCTTCCAGGTAGTCTACAAGGCTCCTTAGTTCCGGGTCGGCTCGTTGTTGTTCGGCGAATTCGTCGGCACTGATGGGTCCCAAGAAAGTGTCGTCATCCTGGTCGTCTTGTGGCGGCGGTTCGACGGGGGCGCGAGACGAACAATCGGCGTCAGAGTGATTTCTCCCGGACTTGGAAACGACGGTGATGTCGAATGCTTGAAGTCTCAGGCTCCAGCGTGTGAGGCGGCCTGAAGGATCCTTCAAGTTAGCTAGCCAACACAAGGCGTGGTGGTCGCTCACAACTTTAAAGGACCTGCCATAGAGGTAGGGGCGAAATTTTGATGTAGCCCAGATGATGGCGAGGCACTCCTTTTCTGTTGTGGAATAATTTGCTTCCGCCTTCGATAGCGACCGGCTAGCGTAACTATAACCCTTTCTAGTCCGTCAGTCCTCTGCACAAGCACGGCGCCGAGTCCTACGCTGCTTGCGTCGGTGTGGACTTCGGTATCGGCGTTTTCGTCGAAATGCGCAAATATTGGCGGCGATTGCAGGCGTCGCTTCAGTTCTTCAAATGCTTCGAGTTGCGGCGTCTCCCACTTGAACTCGACGTCGGCCTTCGTGAGATCCGCGATCCGTGAAAAATCCTTGACGAAGCGCCTGTAATAGGCGCAGTCCAAGAAATCTACGCACTGCCTTCTTGTCAGCGGGCAGAGGAAAGTTGGAGATGGCCGCAGTTTTCTGAGGGTCGGGGCGCACTCCAGACTTGTTGATGACGTGGCCCAAAAACAAGAGCTCCTCATATGCGAAGCGGCACTTTTCTCGCTTTAACGTGAGCCCGGAGGTTTTGATTGCTTGAAGAACTGTTTCAAGGCGCCGCAGGTGTTCTTCGAAGCTTGAGGCAAACACAACGACGTCGTCCAAATAGACCGAGGCAAGTCTGCCACTTCAAGCCTGCCAGTACTGTATCCATGACGCGTTGGAAAGTCGCAGGTGCCAAGCAAAGACCAAACGGCATGACCTTGAACTCGAACAGTCCGTCTGGTGTTATAAAGGCCGTCTTCTCCCGGTCCCTCTCGTCGACTTCGATTTGCCACTAGCCGGTTTTGAGGTCCATCGACGAAAAATACTTTGCGTTGTAGAGTCGATCCAAGGCGTCGTCAATCCGTGGGAGGGGGTATACGTCCTTCTTCATGATCTTGTTGAGGCGACGATAATCGACGCAGAAACGTAGGGTTCCATCCTTCTTCTTCACTAACACCACGGGGGACGCCCACGGACTCTTGGACGGCTGGATGATGTCGTCGCGTAGCATTTCGTCGACTTGTTGCCTTATGGCCTCGCGTTCGCGCGCCGAAACTCGGTACGGGCTCTGACGCAGTGGGCGGACATTTTCGTCGGTTATGATGCGGTGCTTGGCGACAGGGGTTTGTCGAACTTTTGACGACGACGAGAAACAATCCTTGTATTGCAGGAGCAGAGCTTTTAGTTGTTCTTTCTTATGCCTGGGAAGGTTCTGATTGACGTCGAAAGTTGGTTCAGGTACTATAGTCGTCGTTGCGGGTGCACTGGAATCCGTGAAGGCGAAAGCACTGCTGGCTTGTACTATTTCGTCGATGTAGGCGACCGTGGTGCCTTTGTTAATGTGCTTGTATTCGGGGCTGAAGTTCGTGAGCATCACCGTTGCTTTCCCTGCACGTAGCTCAGCTATGCCTCTAGCGACGCAAATTTCACGGTAGAGCAGTAAGTGATGATCGCCCTCGATGACGCCCTCCATGTCTGCAGGCACTTCGGTACCGACGGAAATCATTACGCTGGAGCGAGGCGGAACGGTGACTTGTTCTTCAAGCACATTCAAGGCATGGTAACTGATGCTTGTATCATGCGGTATCGCTTTGTGTGTTGAAAGCGTTATCGACTTGGACCTTAAGTCGATGACTGCACCATGTTGGTTTAGAAAGTCCATGCCTAGGATGACGTCCCTGGAGCAGTGCGGCACGATTACGAAGCTCGCCGGGTAAGTGCGGTTGTTTACCGTGACTCGCGCTGTGCAGATTCCAGCCGGCGTTATTAGGTGACCTCCCGCTGTCCGTATATCGGGTCCTTGCCAGGCCGTCTTCACCTTCTTTAACTTGGCGGCGAACGCGCCACTGAAAACTGAATAGTCGGCGCCAGTGTCGACGAGAGCGGTGACGTTATGACCATCGATGAGCACGTCTAGATCGGTAGACCGGCGTCTGGCGTTGCGGTTAATTCGTGGCGTCGGATCACGGCTGCGTCGGCTTGCTCTGCTGCTGCTACGTCGCGTCGGAAGGTCTTCGTTCGGCGGCGATGTGTTGTCAAGGCTGTTGCTAGGCGGCGTGCTGATATCTCGTCGTGATGATTCGCGAATCGTCGTCGTCGTCGGCGGCGGAGGATCTTCGGCATTGCGTCGTACAGCAACCGCACCTCCATCGGTTGCTGCTTTTAGTTTCCCGGGTATGGGCTGGGAGATCGGCCCCGGGTGGGACCGTTGTACTGACGGCGATGCGGCGAGATGTAGCGGCCTGGTGACGGCGAGCGTGAGGATCGTCGTGGTTGCCACTGGGCTCCGGCGAGGTAGTCGGCGATGTCGCGCGGTCGTTCACCTCGATCGGGACGCGGCGCTTTGACGGGAAACCCTCGTAGGCCCATCTCGCGGTATGGGCATCGGCGGTAGACATGGCCGGCTTCCCCGCAGTGATAGCAGAGCGGGCGGTGGTCGGGGGCGCGCCAAATGTCTGTCTTTCTTGGGTAGCTACGCTGGGCGACGGGCGGGCGTGCTGGCGGCGGCGGCGGCGGTGGACGACGGAACTGCGGCGTTACGGCGCCCTGGCGCGAGCGTGAAGGGGGGCCTTGACGACGGGCAACGGCGGCGTAGGTCAGCGCTTCCGGCTGGGGTTGTGGCGATTGCGGCTGCACATCGGGATCTCCAAGTGAGCGCTGAACTTCTTCTTTGACGACGTCGGCGATAGATGCCACTTGAGGCTGCGACCCGGGAAAGAGCTTCTGCAGCTCCTCGCGAACGACTGCTCTGATGGTCTCGCGCAGGTCGTCGGCGCCTAGTGCTTGAGCATCGGCGTAGTTGGTCAGGGCACGGTGGTTGTATTGCCTGGCGCGCATTTCAAGCGTCTTCTCGATCGTTGTGGCCTCGGAAAGAAATTCGGCGACACTCTTGGGCGGGTTGCGCATCAATTCGGCGAATATTTGCTCTTTGACGCCCCGCATCAAGAACCGAACTTTCTTTTCCTCAGACATATCGGGGTCGGCGTGGCGGAAGAGGCGAGTCATCTCCTCCGTGAAGATCGCGATGTTCTCGTTCGGCAATTGCACTCTGGTTTCTAATAAAACTTCGGCCCTTTCTTTTCGCACGACATTCGTGAAAGTCCTCACGAAGTTCTCACGAAATATGTCCCACGTCACCAGGGTGGTCTCTCTGTTCTCAAACCAGGTCCGAGCAGCATCATCCAATGAAAAATAAACATGGCGCAGCTTGTCGTCATCGCTCCATTTGCTGAACGTCGCGGTCCTCTCGTATGTCTCCAGCCAGGTTTCAGGGTCTTCAGCGGATGATCCACGAAAAGTCGGTGGCTCCCGAGGTTGCTGCAGCAGGATGGGGGACGCTGGTGTTGCCATTCTTGTCGTTGACTTGGCCTTGATTGCTGTGGCCTTTTCGGGAAGAAGTCCGAACTCCGGCACAAGTCCTTGCTGCCTACGGCTAGCTCGCTGGTCCTTGGCGACGTTGGTCTCATCCTCCGGTTTCGGGCTTGGGTCGCGGCTTTGCGGGGGCGTTCGGTGCATGAACGAACTAGCACCTCCACCAGATGTCATGTAGTAGTGACGGTAGAGAAAACAGTCGCAAAACTGTGTATGACGAAACTGGTTGTTTATTGGGCGAACCTGTGCCCACAAAAGCAAGCTACACTCAAAGCACAACGATAGCGGCGAACACAGTCGGCGATCGTCGAAAATCTGATCAGCGGCAAAACGCGTCGGCTTTTATACCTGAGTCATCGAAGGTTCCAGAATAATTCCTGGTACGCGCGTGTCTTCCAGAAAGTTCTAGACAATTCGCTTCGCTCATACAATCAGATAACATAAGCGTCGGTGAAAACAGGCAACGGAAAGAAGCATCGATAACGTTCTAGAAACTTCCGATACAGGCGCGTCCTGCGCCGAGCGATAACGTTTAACATTTGTTAGCCGGTGGAAAGCGGCCATCGGCGAGAGATAAACATGTATACGTGTCAATATACTAGCATAGCTAGGGTGTCCCAACTATCATGCACCAAGATTTAAAAATACGCAAATGTCACGTAGCTGGACAGAACCAAGGTTGTTTGCCGTCGCTTGGAGATACTCAGATTATTTTTTTTGCATTCCGCCTAATTACATATTTAGTCCTAATTAATTAATCAACTTCTCAAATATTATAGTTAGATGAAAAGTGTGAATGAGAAAATTGTACAGCAACATGAAAAACTCCCCATACAGCGTTCTGGTGCTCAATACGTGTTACATAAAAGTGTTTTTCCGAGCGTGAAAGAAGCCCGCGAATACACGCAAAATTGCCGCGCAACTCGCCGCTCGTGGCACTTTGGGTGTATTCGCAGGCTTCTTTCACACTCGGAAAGCACTTTTATGTAGCACGTATTAATTGCAGCAGAAAACTGTATCGGGATTTACATGTTGATTTACAATTATCTCCTTGACACTTTTATAATATTTGATAAGTTTAATATCATTAACTAAGACTAATTAGGTAATAAGACAATGCAAAAAATAATATGAGTATCTTCAAGCGACGGCAAACATTGTCACGGTTCTGTCCAACTCCATCGCATTTGCATATTTATAAATCTTCGTGCAAGATTGTTGGGACCCCCTGTATAGTATACGTTACGGGCACTGCATGCACACATCGGTACTTTATGCATATCACGGTGCACCCAGTCTCTTAATTCGCTTGCACGACAAGATTTGGCATGTGAGATTGAGTGCAGCTCCATAAACCACAAGACATCCTATATGATCGGGCGGGGACATCCTATATGATCGGCCAGCAGCGTCAGGCCAGCGCGAAGCCGACGTCTCTGGCCAACCAAAATTTTCGTCCTCGGCATTATACAGCCCTACGCATCCGGGCCAGCATCCGTGACCAGGCCAGCGCCGATGGGGTCGGCAACATAAGTCGGCCTTTTTACGGCCCAAGCTCTTCAAGCCGACATGATCGGCTCCCAGCGATCTGCCGAGCACCACCCGATGGCCGGCCCTCGGCCAATTTTGCTTGAGATGGAGTCCCCCGAACCAGCTTCATGTGTGAAACGTAAGCAATCGCTGAGAGCAGACTATGTCAAGTATGTTCTTAAAGTGTGTTGTCTGTATAACCAAATGGGGCATAACAGAATGAAGCCTCAATGCAGCGATCGCACGGGTTCGCCGCGACCGACTGCGCGTTTGCACGCGAGCGCGTTTTCGCACCGTGCCGTGAGCTTTTACACAATGGCACATACCAGGGGCAAAAAGAGAAAGGAAGAAATTGAGAAAGGAAGAAAGAAAGAGAGAAAGAAAGAAATAGTAAGATAGAAACAATTAAGAGACAGAAAGAAAGAGAGAGAAGGAAGGATTGATTGATTCTGGGATTTTACGTGCCAAAACCAGTTGTGATTATGAGGCACGCCGCAGTGGAGGGCTTCGGATTAATTTTGACCACCTGGGGTTCTTTAACGTGCACTACGGATTCGATCCCGCGATCTCGTGCTCAGCAGGGCAACACCTGACTAAGCCACCGCGGCGGGTGAGAGAGAAGGAAGGAAAGAGAGAAAGAAAGATAAATAGAGAGAGAGAGAGAGAGAGAGACAAAGAAAGAAACACAGAAAAATCACCACGAAGGTCAGATACACAAGTTTTTTAAGCGAAACTTTATAGGCTCACAAGTGTCGGCGGTGGTGGTGCTAGTGTCAGGCTGACAAGTGGGTCGATCCTGGCGATAGTACAGAAAGGGTCCAAGCTCAGTGGCACATACCATGGGACAAACAAGAAAGAGACAGAGAAAGGCAGAGAGAAAGCAAAAATAAATGAGAGAAAGAGAGATAAAGAAATGAGAGAGAGAGAAAGAGGGAATTTAGGAAAGATAGATGGAGAGAGCGAAAGAAAGAAAGAAGGAGAGACAGAAAGGAAGAGAGATAGAGAAAGAGAGTGAGAAAAAGAAAGAGAGAAGCAAAGAAAGCAAATCATCACGAAGGTCAGACACACAGACGGCAAGCTTTGCTTACCTTCATTTTCTCGACAGGGGAAGGGCTGGTGATCTTTTTTTCTTTCCTTCTAAATTCTTGGTCATTTAAATATCGTTACTTCTCAAGTTGCGTCACACTGTATGTTTATCGGTCTTCTCAGCGAGGATTTCCCGCTGCTTCTTTTTTGTTACTCCTGTACAGTCATTGATGCTAAAACAAACATGATCGAGCATATATGCCATTTGAATGTGCTTCTTACCGTTCCCTTTCCGTTCTGGTGAACTTTGCAGTATCTAGCATCAAGAAGCTCATAGACCAAATCTTCATGACATTATAACCGGGCAGCGAGCGTGGGTGAGTATCTCAGTGCGCCCTTTCTGATACTCAACGAACATCGCAACCCCAGTTCCGTAGCAGAAACCTTCCTCGCGGAAGTGCCTGCTACACACCCGAGTTGTAGCCGATGGCTGCTTGCCAGTTCTATGTTTCGCACTTCAAGCTGCATGCAGCTTCTTGGCCTGCGGGTACGTGTGGAAGCTGACACCGCGGGCTCCGTTGCGTGTGCGTCAGGCACTGCGGTCGCGCACGCAGCGGTTTAAAATGGAAGACCTGTCTTTGCTACCTCGACGACATCGTAGTGTTTTCGACCACGTTCCTAAAACACCTGCAACGTCTTGAACAAGTGCTAACCTGCCTCGCAAACGCTGGCCTACAGCTCAACACGAAAAAATGTACTTTCGCAGGCGTCTATCAACGTTCTGGGGCACTTAGTCAGCCGAGAAGGCATTCGGCCAGACCCTGAGAAACTATCCGCCGTCCTTGAGTTTCCTCGTCCTCTGCGCCAAAAAGACTTGCTCAGTTTTCTCGGACTGGCTTCGTACTTCCGGCGCTTCATACGCAACTTCGCTGCGCGTGCGTCTCCGCTCCAACTCCTCTCAAATAACACGCCCTTGGTTTGATCCACCGAATGTGAAAGTGCCTTTTTGACACTCAAGCAGGCCCTGACGTCCGACCCGGTACTGTGCTACTTTGACCAACGTGCAGCTGACTGACGCCAGCAGTCATGGCCTTGGTGCTTTTCTCGTTCAACGTGACACCCCCTTGCGTGAACGAGTCGTTGCGTACGCCAGTCGGACGCTGACCGCTGCTGAGAAAAAATACACCATCACCGAAGAAGAGTGCCTTGCTGTTGTTTGGGCAGTGCAAACGTTTCGCCCATACCTCCATGGTCGCCACTTTACAGTCGTCACCGACCATAACGCACTGTGCTGGCTATGGTCGCTAAAGAACTTATCGGGTCGCCTTGGTCGCTGGGTGATCCGTTTACAGGAGTACGATTTCGATGTTACATACAGGTCTGGAAAGAGTCACCAAGACGTAGATGCTCTATCTCGTTACCCTTTGCGGAGCAATAATGACTCAGCATCGCCTAATCGTACTGATGTACAGCCTGAGCCCACTTCATCACCCTTGTCCGTCTCATCGCTCGACTGGCTGAAACCTAATCACCAATTCTGTCCTTGTTTCCCACCAACGTGCCGACCCATACTGCCGAACTATTCTCGACCGCATACAAGGTTCTGCTTCACCTCCGAACGCCCGACTCCGTCGACAACTTAAACAATTCAAGCTTCACGATGGGGCTTTGCATCGCTATATTTATCACGTCGATGGCAACAAATGGGTACCCATCATAGCACGTTTTCTGCAACGTGAGGTGTTTGAAGCCTTTTATGATGGTCCGACGGCAGGTTGAGTTGAAGTTTGAAGTTTATTTGTAGCGCAAGAGCAAAAAAAAAAAAAAAAAAGCATACATCTTAGGTAGTACATTAGGAGGTCCCAAATTAGAAATGTCCGGGGGCCCTCCTGTTTTACAATGCATACGATATAATGTATTTCGACGCAGGTGATTTATCTTGCAAATGGCTACCAACAGGCGATAACAACTTCACACAAATCAAAGTGTTATATAAAAACAAATTAACAAGATAATAGTATAAAAATAAATATCATAAAAAGGTTATTTCATTATGATATGCTAACAAAGGCCTAAACACAGATTATGAAGATAGTTTAACTTGTGAACTTAAAGCAATAGAACACGAACGTATTTAAAATCAATATGAACAATAAGAGTGAAGAAAGTTATACGTAGTAGAAATTCCCGCACAAATACTAGGAAACACACGTCCGCAGAAAAGACAAAGACGAAAAGGAATATCGGCAAGAAAATGGCAAGAAAAAAAAAGACAAAAAGACAAAAAATCACAGAGAAAGCAGCTCTTATAACAATTTTATTTTTAATTTTTGTTTAAAGCAGTAGAAAGAAGAGGTAATCTTAATGTCTGCAGTAATTGCATTCCGAACACTTATACCAGCGAATCTGAGGGTAAACTTTCCATAATTTGATGTTATTTTCGGTAAAAGGAGGTTATTCTGTTCAGAAAACATTGTGTTGTATGAATTAACGATGTGACACAAGATACCCAAGTGCCTCCGTAGGTATGTCAAGACGAATGAAGCGAAATATGAGAAGCGATAACTTATATTGAAATAAATACCGAAGGGGTAGAATACCAAGAAGTTGGTAAGGAGGCAGGGAATGGCATCGCAGTGGTGTAAATGTCATGAGCTTCAATGCTTGATTTTGGAGGCGTTCTAAAGGCTTGAGGTGAGTAGGATATGTGTTTCCCAATGTAGACAAACAGTATGTTAAATGGCTACCTATATATGCATGATATAACGAAGTAAGAATATGTGGTGCAAAGTCTCCACGTACTTTGATGAGAACTTGAATACCAAATGACACTGTGTGCAGTAATGAACTGACATGGCAGTGATATTTTAGGTGTTTGTCAAGGGTAACACTAAGAAATCTCACTTTTTCAGATATCAGTAGTACATAGTTATTCAAAGAAATTGTTACGGGATTTACTAATACTTTTGGTGGACTATGGAAGAGGACAAACGTTGTCTTAACTGGATTTATACACAGTTGGTTTAAGGTACACCATGTGTGGACATTGGAGAGGTCAGTATTAAGTGTAGCTTGCAGAGCGCTTAGTGTGTGTTGAGATGAGTATAATGTGGTGTCGTCGGCATATATTAGGTAGTCTGAATCGGTCAGTAGATTAGGTAGGTCATTTATGAATAATAAGAAAAGCAACGGACCTAAAATGGAACCCTGAGGAACACCACTGGTAATTAATTTATTGGTAGAGTAATGATCATTTATACAGACAACTATGGAACGATTATACAAGTAGCAGCGGAACAGTTCGAGAGGTGGACCAGTAATGCTGAATTGCTCTAGTTTATTTAACAAGATGCAATGATTTAGTGTGTCAAACGCCTTAGTAAGATCAATAAATATAGCCCCTACAATTAGTCCGTGGTCAATGGCTTGCTTGATTTTGTCAGTTAAGTGAACTAGCGCTAACTCGGTTGAGTAGCCATGTCTGAACCCAAACTGGAGAGAACTGATAAGCCTAAACTTATTTAGGTAGTTCATGAGGCGGGTATAGATAAGCTTTTCAATAACCTTGCTGAATGGCAACATACAGATGGGACGATAATTGTTAATATTTTCACGATTGCCTTTTTTGAAGACAGGAATTATTTTACCAATTTTAAGTGAGTTAGGAAATACCCCAGCACGGAACATTTTATTAATAATATCAGCAAGGACAATTGAGATATCAGCAGAAACAAGCTTCATATGAGCTGGTCTGATAGAATCAAGCCCAGGCCCAGTCGATTTTCAGGAACAAATAACATTGTAGACTTCTTGCGGTGAAACAGGACGAAGATAAAATGAGTATGAGCTACGCGAAATACTAGGCACTGCATTAGCTGGAGGACTGTTATCCGAAGCAACAAAAAGTTCACTAAATGCATGAGCAATATCAGTATCTTTGGTGTGTTCATGATCATTGAGGACAATTCTTTTGATGCTGGGATCAGACTCTTTCATATTAAGAAATTGTCTAATTAGTTTCCAGTTACGCCTGGTATCGTTTCCATTTTCAAGTATTTTGTTTACATAGTAGTCTCGTTTTGCGCGCCTGAGAATGGCAGAAAGAATGTTTGAATATGCACGGAAGCGATTTTTCACATTTATGTTAAAGGGCTGCGATTTTACTTTTTTGTGAATATTATTTTTTCTTGTTATGGAACGCAACATGAGATCTGATATCCAAGAATTTCTTGGAGTAGAATACCAATGTGTGACTTGTGAATAAGTAGTACACTGATCAATTCATTTAGTGATTCTGGAATGGAACATGGAAAATGCCTTCTCAGGACAACCCTCCATATATATATATGTCATCCCAGTTTGTGGTTTGAACCTGATGAATAAACTGAGTTTTGTTGAACGAAGATTTAACATATCTTTTAGAATTGCTAACTGCTTCTGTACCTTGGCAAAAAAAACAAGGGGTAATGATCAGTGATTGAATAATCGATAACTCCAGAAGAGCAATGAGAATGAAAATCAAATGAAGAAAAGATGTGATCAATCAGCGTGGAAGAGCCTGAAAGATCACGCCTGGTTGGAGTCTGTATTAGGGAAGAAAAGCCATAGCTGAGTAGACAAGGTACATATTCAGAGCAAGACTGATAGTTGATATCGAGAATATGGATGTTTATGTCTCCGCAAATTATTACGTTTTTATTTTCATTTGTTAACGCATGTAATATATCTTCAAGCTGAGAACAGAATACCGCATAAGAAGTTGACGGTGAGCGATATATAGCACCTACTATTGTACAGCTATTATTGACCGGCAGAGAATTGCGGTCAAATTCTAACCAGATGGATTCACATAAGTCCCAAAAAGCAAGATCGTAACGTCGAACGTAGGGCAATGATGATCTGATGAAAATAGCCGACCCACCGCTGCGGTGGGAAGTTCGATTATTGAATTCAGATTTGTAGCAAGAAAGACCATACAAATTTCCATCAGCCAATGTCAGCCAGATCTCGGATAAGCATATCAAGGAAAGAGTGTGGTCAAGCATGGAAAGAAAGTTCAATAGATCGTCATGATGCTAGCGTAAACTACGAATGTTGCAATGAAGGAAAGAGAACGCAGGTGATTTATCTTGCAAAAAATATTTCACTTAGTCACAGGAAAACATAATGCAATAAAGACCGAACAGCAACTGTGGTTAACGGAAATATGGCTTGCACGATCACTGAATAATCGCCAGATCCATCACACCAGTGATGCGATAGACGCGGCTGCTGTCTGATTTCCTAGCTTTAATCACACAGTTGTCAGTCCAGAGGTATTTCCAACCTTTACCTCTTTTGAGCTCAAGAGCCTGCGGAAAGAGTCGTTTGTTATCAGGTGTGAGGTGGTCATTGATGAAAATTGGCTTGTTGCTGCTCTGAGCAAAACCGATGGCTGACGTAGTCAGCCTGGTCTTTCTTGCCTTGGCTGCAAACTCGGAGCGCTTAACCCTTGAACAAAAACGTGCAATGGTCATCTCAGATCTATGGAATTGAGTGATTGAACAGGAAATCGCCGAAGTCATGCCCGAATATCACCAGCGCCCTCCGGCACTGGCGCCCCTTAGCTACGCTCAAGTTGTCGCCAGGCCAGCCCAACCAATCTCTGCGGCTGCTCCGTTTAGTTACGCCGAAGCCGTCGCTGGACCTCAGTCGTTCGAAGCGGTTGTGCCGCCTACGTACGCTGATGGCATTAGGCTCCATCTGCAGCCCACCATGCAGCCATATCAGCAGCCGCTACGTCCATCGCGTCCTGAGCCATGGGTGGGACCCTCTCCGGCAAACCGTTGGCGCACTTCCGACAACCGTCCCATATGCTTTGCGTGCGGTTGCGCCGGTCATGTTGCACGTTTTTGCAATAGCGTGCAGTCGCCTCGAGTCGCATTACCCGTCATGAGCCAGTCCAGCCGCCCTCATTACGAACCACCGCGGCCTGTGTCACCGACGTTACGCCCAGCTCCTTCTACTCGCCGTTCGCCGTCTCCACGACGTCGCTCATTGTCGCCGATGCGGCCACGTCAGGTCGCACGAGATCGGGAAAACTAGTCGTCGCAGTCCACGAGGCAAGGGCTGCGACGCTATCGAACTGTGAAAGCCCCCAGCAGAGAGCATCGAACATAATAGACGTGTTTGTAGACGGTGTTCGCGCATCTGCCCTTATAGACACTGGAGCCGCCGTATCCGTTATGGACGCCAAACTTAGCCGTTTCCTACGAAAAGTGACGACGCAACTTTCGGGGCTATCCCTTCGTACGGCTAGCGCCCAAATTATTTACCCAACAGCAGTATGCACAGCTCGCGTCGTCATTCGGGACGCCATGTATGCCGTCGAATTCATCATCATTCCTGCATGCTCGCACGACATCATCCTGGGATGGCATTTTCTCTCCCGCCACAACGCCGTCATTCATCGCACACCCGCCGAAATAGAACTCTCGCCGTTCTCAGAGATGACGCCGGCAGACAAACCATCGCTTTCGAACAAGATACCCGTCACAGACGATACCCAAGTGCCTCCGAACGCGTCGGCGGCTGTGTCAGTGTACTGCGACGGCCTCTGCGACACCATTGCACTCCTTTCGCCATCTGACCGCGTTCGCACTAAGAAAGGATTGTTGGTGCCCTTTGCGACAGTGCAAATCACTGACGGTGACAGCGCTATTTTTGTTATCAATCCATCCCCACATACTGTCACATTGCTGCGAGGGGAATGTCTCGGCAGAGTGGAACCCCTCGAAGACGCACAAGTTGTGGACGCACCCGATGACCGCACTGGCCCAGCTCCTTTACGCTCAGTGCTGTTTCGAAGTCGGATTCGTCGCCCGAAGATATATGTATTTGGCTCCTCCATCGATGAAAACCTTACGCCGGTCCAGCGTTCACAGCTTCTGTGCCTGTTGGAAGAATTTCGCCCATCTTTCGATGTCGCGCAGACTTTCCTGGGCCGCACGTCCACTGTCACGTATGGCATCGACACTGGCTCCCAACCGCCACTGCGGCAACGTCCATATCGGGTATCTCCTCGAGAGCGTCGTGCAGTTGACGAGCAAGTCGACGACATGCT
The DNA here is from genome assembly GCF_013339745.2 of Dermacentor silvarum. Taxonomy (NCBI): domain Eukaryota; kingdom Metazoa; phylum Arthropoda; class Arachnida; order Ixodida; family Ixodidae; genus Dermacentor; species Dermacentor silvarum. Next base: position 121,557,978 of record NC_051163.1, on the reverse strand, counting down.
TCGACCATCAAACAGTCCCTGGGCGTCTCCGGTCGTTCTTGTTGCGAAGAAGGACGGTTCCGTTCGGTTCTGTGTGGACTACCGACAGCTCAACAAGATAACCCGCAAGGACGTCTATCCGCTGCCACGAATATACGACGCGATTGACAGCCTCCAGGGAGCTGAATTCTTTTAATTGCTCGATTTTCGCTCAGGGTACTGGCAAGTCCCTATCACTGAGGACGCTCGACCGAAGACAGCCTTCGTCACGCCCGACGGCTTGTACGAATTCAACGTCATGCCGTTCGGACTGTGTAATGCGCCCGCGACCTTCGAGCGCATGATGGATACCGTCTTGTGCAACCTGAAATGGCACACGTGCTTGTGCTACCTTGACGACGTCGTCGTTTTCGCTCCGGACTTCTCCACGCATCTTCAACGCCTCCGGCATGTTTTGACGCGGCTGAGCAACGCTGGCCTACAGCTGAACTTAAAGAAGTGCCGATTTGCAGCATGACAGCTGACAATACTGGGCTACGTCGTGTCCAAGGATGGAATTCTCCCAGATCCAGCCAAGCTTCGGGCCGTAGCCGAGTTCCCCAGACCTACGTCCGTCAAAGAACTGCGCAGTTTCGTAGGACTGTGTTCCTATTTTCGACGTTTCATTCGAAACTTCGCCACTATTATATCGCCACTGACGAAGCTCCTTGGCAGTAAGGGGCCCCTCGACTCGTGGTCGTCAGTGTGCGAGGATGCGTTCGCAAAGCTCCGTCGTTTGTTGACGTCTCCGCCCATACTACGCCACTACGACCCTACGCCCCCTAGAGAGGTACACACGGACGCTAGCGGTGTTGGCCTTGGCACTGTCCTTGCGCAGTGCAAGGCAGGGTTCCCTGAATATGTCGTGGCGTATGCAAGTCGTACGCTTACTAAAGCCGAGGCCAACTACACCGTCTCCGAAAAAGAATGCCTGGCGATCATCTGGGTCCTTACGAAGTTTCGCCCTTATTTGTATGGTCGCCCGTTCGATGTTGTTACTGACCACCATGAACTATGCTGGCTGTCCTCATTGAAGGATCCCTCAGGCCGTCTGGCCCGTTGGGCACATCGTCTGCAGGACTACGACATCCGCGTGCTCTACCGCAACGGACGCGAACATGCCGACGCCCTCTCGGGCTCCCCCTTACCCGACGACAACGCCTGCTGCTCAGGAACTCAGCTGGCCGTTTTTTCCATCGACCTTCACACCATCGCTACAGAGCAGCGCAAGGACCAATGGATTGTCTCGCTGATAGACTTGCTCACTGATCCGTCGGCAACACCACCCACTCGCGCATTGCGTCGTCAAGCCCACCATTTCGCCATTCGCGACGAGCTACTTCACCGACGCAATTACAGCGCCGACGGCCGCCAGTGGTTACTGGTAGTACCCCGCAGTCTCCGTTCTAAAATATGCGAATCGTTCCACTCTGATCCGGAGTGTGCACCCTCTGGGGTAAACAAAACTTAGCACTGAATTCGACAACGGTACTTTTGGCGGGGAATGTACCGGTACGTGCAGAAATTTGTTCGCTCCTGCCTCGATTGTCAGCGCCGGAAATCTTCGCCGAACCTCTCGCCAGCAGTTCTACAACCTTTACCTTGTCATAACCGGCCGTTTGGGCGCGTTGGCATCGATTTATACGGATATCTTCCTCTGACGTTTGCTGGTAACCGCTGGGCCATCGTCGCTGTTGACCATCTCACGCGGTACGCCGAAACTGCCGCCCTTCCAGCGGCTAACGCACGAGATGTTGCCTCCTTCCTGCTCCACCGATTCATACTACGTCACGCTCCACCCCAGGAGCTACTCAGCGATCGAGGTCGTGTCTTCTTGTCGGAAGTCGTCGAAGCCATTCTCAAAGAGTGTCACGTCGTTCACCGTAAAACTACTGCTTACCACCCACAGACAAACGGTCTCACAGAGCGATTTAACCGCACGCTCGGCGACATGCTCTCAATGTACATCGCCGCCAACCACTCAAATTGGGATGCCATTCTGCCCTTCGTCACCTACGCCTACAATACCGCCCCTCAGAGTACTACTGGCTTCTCACCGTTCTTCTTATTGTATGGCCGCCACCCGTCGCACACGATCGACACGATCCTTCCATATAAGCCCAGACACGTCTGAGTATACGCCACAGCCAGACACATCTGAGCATCTGCCACAGCCAGACATGCTGAAGAGTGTCGCGACCTTGCCCGGACCTTTACTACAAATGAACAAGAGCGGCAGAAGAGCATTCGCGGTTACACTACCACTTCTGCGCCCACGTTTTTCCCTGGGGCGCTCGTCTGGCTCTCAGTCCCTACCACCGCAACTGGACTCTCTTCGAAACTACTGCCCAAATACGAAGGCCCCTACCGTGTCGTCGAACGCACGTCCCCAGTAAATTACCCCATCGAACCCGTTGAACCACCTTCGGACATGCGCCGTCGAGGGCATGACATCGTCAATGTGGAGCGCCTCAAGATATATCATGACCCACTCATGGTGACAACCTGTTAAGTCGCCGGGCGGCTCGCTTTTCACACCAGGGGTAATTGTAGCGAAGCGTTGAAACTCTGAAGTGGGTCTTCCGCTCCAGCGCCTTGAAGTGGGTCTCCTTCTCCAGTACCTTCTAGTGGGTCGTTTTCTTCGGCTCTCCAGCGCCGCTCGGGCTGAGAGTCCGTGCTGCGCTTTTGGACTGTCCCCCTTGCGCTGCTTCAAGTGCCGTCCAATAAACATCCTTATAGTGCAGATCACAATCTAGCACGCTCCGCATGCTCCAGACGGGGTCCTACCCCTCTAGGGGCTTTCTGAACAAACTTCATCCCGACATCGATCCATTCTGCCCAGATTGTGGCACTGAATTTTGCTCATTAAATCACATGCTCTGGCAGTGCCCTGTGTTACAGGATTTTAACCAAGAAGAAGACTGGACGAAGGCCATCAGAGATCAGGACAAGACGTCCAACTCCTGGCTGTCCAGAGGGCCCGTGAACGAGCGGAGAGGCACGGCCTCTCTGTTCCGACATGGGACTAGCCAACGGCTAGCAGGCCCCCCTGCCTAGCTTCTCAGGACCTAAATAAAGTGCTTACTACTACCACGGCAAACACTTTATTAGGCGTTGTGTAAACCTGAAGTCATCATCATCATCATCATCATCATCATCATCATCATCATCAGCCTATATTTATGTCCACTGCAGGACGAAGGCCTCTCCCTGCGATCTCCAATTACCCCTGTCTTGCGCTTGCGTATTCCAACTTGCGCCTGCGAATTTCCTAACCTCGTCATCCCACCTGACATGACCTGAAGTACCACGCCTTATTTTGCTTTCCCAAGGAAATACGCAATTTGTATTGCAAAACTTTTCGATAATTTGCATGTTGAGTACTAATATGATTGCTGGCAAATGTATGGTTTTCCTGGAACCGGTGACATGTCTCAGAATTTGTAGGAAATATGCACGTAATGAATACAGCTGCCTTTTCAAAATACTGCAATATGTTGCTCTTCCAAGGGAGCCTTTTATAAAAGAAATGTCGAAGACACAGAAAAATCAGCAACGTAAAAAATGTATTTTTTCAAACTATGTACAGTGACTAGAACGTATATATAGTTAATGTCCTGCTTTGTACTTATTTTGACTAGTATATAAATAGAGTTGCGGGAAAGCTGACTCCATATTTTAACAAGAGTAACACGGAAGAGAAAAGTACTTCAGCTGGTGGCAGTCCCAATGTCTTTGAAGGCTGCTGACCTGTATCAGTAAAAAAGAAAAAAGGAAAAGAAAAAGAAGGCAAGTTCATATAGCACAATGAAAACCAGTAAAGAGAGACTAAATACTTAATGTACAAATGCAACTGGCATTTGACATACTACAGAAAAATTTGCAATGACGCTATATAAACAGAAAAAGACTTTACCCCATTGACAGCTTTCAAGGGTATAGAATAGTATAGCTTCTCTTATACAAACACCACTTTAACCACCACAAGGGTGATGTTATGCAAGTTAACCATAGCAGTCGTGAAACTGAAATTTTTTATGACCTCAGTTAGTACTAAGGATGCACAGCTGCTTGTTTTACGTAAGGTTTCAAGTGGCTGTCACAAGACTGCATGCACAATGGCACAAGAACAAATATACAACAAAAACAAGCACCATCACTTAGGGGTGAAAAAACATATATGAGAAGTGAAGCACAACCATCAATAAATTGGTGGGATAAGAATGGTGGTAGAATACCCATATAACCCACTTCATAACTTCAAACGTCTATGCATGCTCCACCAAAACATGTGCTACATCCTTTCGGTGCCTGGAAATGAATAATTCTTATAACTTACCACTACTTTGCATCCCGTAAAGAAGCAGTCCTGAACGTCAATTGTAACTGCAATAATTTCATTCTAGACTCTACTTCAGGTTCCCAAAATTTATTGGTCTAAATTAGAACCTATCAGAAAGTATACTTCCCTATGACCACAGTAATGCATGGTGTTGAAACAGCACGCAATATGGTCCTTGGAAATTACATCGCTGCTGACAGTTGGTGCAAACACATTTGAGAGAGACAAAGCAATAATCTTATATCGTGCACTGCAATGACTCCTACATGGAACCAAGAGCAAAGCTTAATGTGATGTAAATGGCTACATTACCTAGTTGATAAGATAAGTTAATATTTCTGTATAAGAAGTAACCAAACAAGGAGCTTAATGTAACATGATGACCTCTTAACCGCTCGCAGACTGCAACTTTTCAGCCAGGCAACTGCTGCTTGACGAATGGCATGAGTTGTTGCATTTGCACACGTAGGATCACTTCGAATCGCTTCTGAAATACCAACACACCTAGTCAGACAATGCAAATAGCACGCAATATTAGCTTTCGAACTGATATTCAAACCATTACCTGATACTGACAGCTCTGCAATTACATAATGTTACGAAGGTATCGGTTCATTGACAACGATGCATGTAGCAGCTGAAGGGAGAACTGCTCCAATCCAATCAACCACCAAAGCCATGCGCCCACTCCACTTATTTTGTTGGCACCACCGCACATTCCTGCAGAATTTTCTTCGGGGCAGACAAAGCTCACCGAGTGAGCTAAAGGCGGTTTACTAGGTATACACTAAATAAAATTTGTGACAAGTCTGTTCTGCAGAAGACTGCAAGATGGAGGAAAGTTCATGAAAGAGAAAATTGTCACTCACCCGGCTATAGTTATATAGTCGCATGGACAATTTTTTTCTACGAATAATATTTGTCCACAATTTAAAAAAGTTCAATACGCCGCATATTTTGAGAGTAAGTCACTACACTGACGCAGACATACAGCAGCTCAAGCCTTACCTTTAATGACACTGTACACGTGCAAGTGTCTTAGGCTTTTTTTTTTGCCGCTGGGCTAGTGTGCTGAACTTTTCTCCCAAGTTGTCTGTGAAGATAGTGCGCAGAATGCCTGCAGTGAGGCTTCTTAAATCCCGGCCCCCAATGAGTGAGATGTATTTTTTCATAAAAGAATATATTCGTGTGTCCCAAAAATTGTGGCAGAAATAACTGATAGCAATGCTTCCGCATTTTTTTTGTCTATTTCATAAGTAAAGAAAATATCACACGAACTTTAGAACTATATCAGTTAAAAACCAGCAAAACAGTGCATGCAGCTGATATGAAAAACGTAAAGGCCAAGAAATGAATAAGTTGAGGACACATATTTTAATGAATCTGTGTCATTGAAGAACCTTGTTTACATTTTTGCACATATGCAACGGCGAGGAAAAAAACTGCGCAGGAGTTGCTGTTACCGGTCGTGTATTGTAATTACACCGAGATTACACTCGCAACAGTGAGTACAAATAAAAAGTAAGAGTTCTGCAAAATATACATTAGAAATGCGAAGATAAAATGAAATATACAAAGTCGAAGATACAACTTCAAGGGCAAAAAATGTGGTTGATCCCTCTTATATAGGAATCGGTATAGAACACGAAAGTGAAACGTGTCTTCACAGAAGTAGTGTAATGTTTATTGCACATTGATATATAATGTCTATTGGTGTTTTGTGGCTAAAGCGCCCTTAGGCGTTGATGCACTCACGCTGACGCCTGGTGGCACGTCACCTCCATCACGACTACCAACGTCGATGACCATGAGCAACCGTCGTGCATATGGAAGCTGCACTACGCTGCACACGCTAGCACAACGCGAAAGACGAAGCACGTAACTGACACACTAATACAACGCGCAAGACAAAGCACGTAACTGAATCGTCACCGAGTCAAATCAGCGCGTACAGCGCGTCGTAATTGCAGCCTCCGCGATCAACTTCAGAAACATTTTCAGAGCTAATTGCGGAGGCGACGCTCCGCTGTGCTGAGTACGGTGAACGCCACCGTACTGGCGTTGGTAGTGCTTCTTGATGCCAGCGTCCCTTCGAATGCTGGCATCGAGGCGTCGTAGTGCTGAGACCACCGAAGCGTTCACTGTCGGTGCGCGTTAGTGTCATAATGCAGTACTTCTCTTTTCTGCTCGTAGGCGGCGGCACCGCCCCGAGCAAGAGCGCGGGTACACGGAGGAGTGTTAGATATATAAGGCGCGTCTGTGTAGCTCTCTGCAAATGCGTTTGTGGCGCAATGGGTTAAACGCTCGGCGATCTATCGTCGCGGACCGAGAGGTCGTGGGTTCGATTTCCAAATTTTGCATGTTTGTGGAACTTTTTCTTCTGGTTTCTTTCTTTGTATTATGTTCGTGTACATTGTAAGAACGTCATTCCGTATTTCCGTATGACGTATTTCCGTGATGGAAATACGTCAGTGAAGTCTTGGGTGGACCCCGGCATAAAACACTTTCGTGTTAAAAGTGTCGCTGGAAACAAAGTTCACTGCTTGTATACACAAAACCTCGCAACAAGATATATAAATATACGTCTAAGTCTCCAATAAATCTACGTCTTTAAGCAAACGTCACTGCATATAATCCGTCAAACAAGACAAATAAACATGTTGCGCAGTCACAGATAGTAAACTTCGCCACAGAAAGACAGATGGCCTAGGCAAGAACAAAACTATGATAGCAGAATTCGTGATATGTACTCGGGCCATGCGGTGGTCGCAACAGCGCCATATGGATAGAATAATAGAGGAATAATGCAGAAATCAGTAGGAAAATGTGGAATTTAACTGCCTGCACAGCGGCAACAACTATTCTTCACCCAAAATTAAAGGAGGGTATTGCTTCGTTTCATAAAAGAAGTAAAAGCAGGTAGCTAAAAAGGAAAGAAAAGGGCAAACGAAAGCCGCAGATGATGCGCCAAGTTGAACCACCCAATATCCGAGATTGTTTTTGGCAAACGCCGCGTGGGCCGAGCTTTCAATGAGCAAGGTCGCTCAAAATTGGTTATTGATGTGCTCGTAATTTTCGCATTCGCATGATAATGTTGATCATGATGCTAACTGCCTAGAATAAACGGCTAAAATTTCTGCGGTTTTAAAAGCTAACGAACAGTCATACGTTTTCATATTACGAGCTTATGGACCGGAAGGAACAGAGCTTTTAACTTGCATAGATTTTTGCTGCTGCGCTATCTAAAGGACAAACTTCTCTCGGCGGGAAGTCGACCGAAGCGGTCAATGACTTCGGACACGTTGATGCCGACGTCTCTGTGGGTGTATAGAAGCGCCAGCCTAACCATGCGTCCACAGACATTGTAGAGCGCAAGTAGTCTTTTAGTAAACTCTTGTTAAAAATATTCTCTCTGCGCTGGCAGAGGTCACTGGAAGGATGACTAGAATCTGCAGCAGTTTGTACACATTTACACAGAACCTGCAGTCACAATGAGAGAGGGCATATATTCCGGTCCTAAACCTAAAACACTCCCTCGATGTCGTTGGCATCCTTGCTTAGGTACCTTGCACAAACAGTGGGCTGTTCGATTCCAGCGATGTCCGTCGTTTCGTCAGGAAGTATGGAGCCAGCCCTGCTTTTGCAACTAGAGTTTCTTTGATATTTCACCACAAATTTCTATAATTTGGTTTTGTGCATCTGGACTTAGATACCGAGGCATTACGGGGCAACTTTCAAATGGTTCCTCAGATGTGCTCTCCCAATCAGCTCGCATGCGAATAAGCGCTTTGAAAATACCTGTATTTTCAGCGGGGGCTTGATCCTTTAATCCATAGGGCCACTGTCCCTGTGGCACCCAGAGAGCCGACCTTGTCGCCCGCAAAAAGAATTTCCTCAATAGTAGCCATTTACTTTCTTCTGTTTCCTCATATTTTTACTTTGTCTGCCCTGGTCCACTGATCGATCACATTGGGCACGCTTCCTGAAAATGTTTGGAGAAAATTATCAGCTGCTAGCTCACAGTCACGGTGATATTTAGGATTTCGTATGTGTGGAATATTGCGAGCGCGTGCTTTCATTTCTAGAACGGCTTGGTCACGAGGGCTCCGTGCACGCTGTTGGTCCCATGTATAAG